>NC_141548.1:63619500-63771250 GCF_021556685.1 Rattus norvegicus
ACTGCCATGGAAATTGGGAATTTAGCAAGTCAGGTGGAAAAGCTTTGCTGATTAAGACGAAAAAGAGGCTCTGCCAAAGCCCTTCTGCTACAGATGAGGATGATTCCAGCTTAATAGGATTGAGCATGGCGACTACAATGGAGGAGTTAGGGAAAGGACTGAAGGAGCTGAAGGGGTTTGCAACCCCATAGGAAGAACAACAATGTTAACCAACCAGATCCTCCAGAGTTCCCATAGAGTAAACAACCAACCAATGAATAAACATGGAGGGACTCAGGGCTCCAGTCATATATGTAGTGGAGGATGACATTGTCTGGTACCAACAGGAGGAGAAGTCCTTGGTCCTGTGAAGGCTCGTTTCTCAAGTGTAGGAAAATGCCATGGTATTGAGGTGTGAGTGAGAGGGTGGGAGTGGGAACATCTTCATAGAAGCAGGGGGAAGGGGAAGGGGTTATGGGAGAGGCAGGGAAGGGGATACCATTTAAAATGTAAATACATAAAATATCCAATCACATTTTTTAAAAAGATGAAATTATTCCACAGATGCCATGTGGCCCACTTGTGCGGGTAACAGTGTGGGGTGGTGCTTTTTATTTTTTTATTATTGAGTGCAGCAGTTTGTAACAAAGACAAGAAAACTGTACTGTAATATTTGTCTCTTCTAAATGACAGGGAAATGCATAGAGAAGACATAAACATGGACAACAAACTATACATTCTAAAACAGATGGGAGAAATATAATGGATCCCCCCAAAAACAAATAAACTATCATCTACAGTCAACTAAAGATATATAGATAGATATATTTCACTGCTACAGAGTGTCAGGAAGATGTACTTAATTATTTGCATTATTTCTGTGTAGGTGTCTATGCATCAGTCTATGTGTGTGTTCTACACATGCACATGCATGTACAATGATGATAATTAAAGAAAAAAACAGACCATAAATTTAAGAGAGAGAGGGGTCCACAGAGAGAGGGAAGAGAAAGGGAAGAGAGAGGGATTTTTTAAATTATATTTCATTGAAAAATAAAAATAAATTAAAAAATAAATAATTTAGTTGACTCAATTTCTATTATATATTACCTATTGCAAAGCTTGACTCATCTGTTTCATTTAGCTTAGTACTATAGAAAGCATCAAGGTTAATGTAATAAATAGTTATGGGTGTGTGAGGAGCAGAAATCGGAAGATCATATAGAAATGGAAAGAAAGACAATAGAGGGATGGCATGTGGGAAGCAACGATAAAATGAAGGTGCATTTGAGAAACAATATAAACACCTACATAAAACAGTTGCTGCAGTGCTGAGGAGTTGAAAATTCAAATTTATTTATTATTAATTAACATGAAAACAAATGTGGGTAACAATATATAGCTTGTGGCTTCATCTTAATGATTCTTGCAGTTAAAGGCATATTGTCCTTGTTGCTCACTGATTTCTGTTAGAATTTAAATCTCAGTTTTCAAATTACCTCAGTTTTAGTGTTATTTTGTTTACCTCTTTTACTGTCACTTCCTCAAAGACTGCCAGTTATTTTTATTTCATCCTGAAGCTCTCATCAGTGTTTTGAAAATGTAGTGTGCATTCATTTCTATGCTGATAAGAGTTCAGCTCTCTAGTCTCTCAGCATTGTCACGTTACATTTGTCTTTATGTTCAGTCTCTTGCCACTTCCTCACAATCGCACTCTGTGTCAAGTTATAATGCTTATTCTATAACTACCCTTTGAGAGATCATATATTTCTATCACAATATTCTTTTTATGTGTGTTGGGGGCTAACACCAGAGGTGGAACCCTCTTCCCAAAAGGGAAGATGAGGATAGAAAGTGGGAAGGATCTATGTAAAGAGATACTGGAATGAGAGGGGACTGATATTGGGATGCAAAGTTAATGAACAATACATAAATTAATTAAAAAGTACCTTGTAATCCTGTATGACACTGCTGCTCAATATAAAATAGACAATACAAAAGGAGCAAGGGTTGCTAAAAATTTAGAAATACAATAACTTTGAGAATTGTTCATCCTTAGGACCTTTCATTGTTAAAATTTCTTAAAAAGAAAATCTGTTATGTTGTCAATACAGGTTTTAACTCAGGGTAGTTTTAACTACTTGAGACCTAATCAAGAAGGTTTGATTATTTTTCTTTTTTGTCTGTGTGCCATGCCTTTCTACTCAGCCAAATATATAACATCAGTGAACTCAGGAAACTGGCTTCTCTCTCAAGGCTAGAATCCACAGGAAAGATGTGAAATGGGTATATCTGAATGCCATACCTAGCACCATTTGTTCATCTTATTTTTATTCATCTTATGGAAATATTTTGTATTTATCAGGGTTTTATGAATTTAATAAATGAACGTAAATTGTTTAAAGCTCTATGGAACACAGGATACACATTTCTCAGGTTTCCTGTGTTGTAGGAACCACATATGCACTTTCATTTTTAGTGTGAAATTTTCTGTCAGTTTCAACCTTTGCTATTAAAGTTCTGTTGCAGTTTCCATCAAAGTTCAGTGTGTATTATCCAACTAAATGTGTGAAATTAATAACAGTAGACCTAATGATGACATTGATATATTGAATTTGTTACATAATGGATATATGTCATCATCATTCTTTGTACTTCTTAGACCTTGTCTAATTTGGGAAACGGTGGAATCCTCTGATAGCTTAGAACATCTCAAAAGAGTCGTACCAAATGAGTGCTATTAATTGTCTCAGATATAGGACACAATTTAGAACATAGTCATTAAAATAAAAGATAGAGGAGTCAAAGAGAGATTGGATACCAATAGCATTGTAATTCCAGAGAGTCATTTACATAATCCCAGTTTATGAATTTTCATCTTATTGTGTAGAGAGATTTTGCAGGTTTCCTCTAACTGGATAAGGTAGAAAGGATGAAATGACTGCCCCTTAATTAGTTTATGATCGGTAAACAATACTTCATCCTGATTGTTTTCTGTAAGATTAAAACAAAATATCAACAAGAAAACTAAGACAGACATATTTAGAATGTGAAAAATACTTATGTGAGGGAAGTGCTGGCAGGTTTGAACATGAAGGTGGTTCCAGCTAAGAGCCAATAAGGAGCAACAACTCAACAGCTAGAGAGAAGTCCATTTAGTGAATATTTGAATAGGCTTGCCTGATTATTCCAGAGTCTGTTGTCCATCTGAATAAGGAGCTCAATTAATACCTCAACATTTTGGTACCCCAAATGCATAGGCATAAGACAATCAAGCTGTGTTTAGATTCCAAGGGCATGGAAATCTGTCAGGAAGAAAATATGTGCGAATTGAAACTACTAATATATCACATTCAACTAAATAGAAATCTAACACAAGGTATGTTTAGGGCAGCAAGATGAATTTCACTTTTAAACATAGTTAATATTCAGTAAAAATTCATTGCTTGTTTTCATTATATTAAAAAAAAACAATTTACAGACACTTCCGATTTCTAGCTGGGGCCCGAACCTTGCTGATCCTGGCCCACAGCTCCCTGCTCCCAAAACCCATGGAAGAGAGAGCTCATCGCCCAGACAGGTAGGCACTCCTGAGAGTGCAGGGCAGGAGGGACCACCAGTACTGCCCACCCTTGCCCATGTCCCTGGCCCAAGAGAAAACTGTATAGGGCCTCTGGGAACAGGAAGATAGGGGCACTCAAACTGCAGGAATGCTGTGGTTCAGACACAGCCCATATCTGAAGGGACCTGGTCAAACAGCTCCCTGCACCCAAATCCCCTGGGAGGGAGAGGTAGACCTTCACAGGGGCAGACATGCCAGGGAAGCCAGAGGAGACTACTCTGCGCCCACATTTCTGACTCTAGAGGAAAAGGCCTAGCACCATCTGGACCCCCTGTGCACAGGGACCCAAGAGAAGGTGGGGCAGGCCCTCCTGGTTGCTGCCCTCACAAAGATCTGAAACCCAGCTCTTAGGAGGTACTTCAGGCCCAAGACCAGAGGTAAGACCAACTTTTCTGCTCAAAGTGACCTACATCAATGTACAGATTTTGGAAACAGAAATTAAACAGAGACATAGACAGACTAAGAGAAGTCATGAAGCAAATGGAATTAGCAGATATTTATAGAACATTCTATCCTAAAACAAAAATATATACTTTCTTTTAACCACCTCATGGTACTTTCTCCAAAATTGACCATATCATCAGTCATTAAACAGGCCTCAACAGATACAGAAATAAAGAAACCACCACAACTAAAGCTGGTCTTCAATAACAATAATCAAAGAATGCCCACACATACATGGAAGTTGAACAGTGCTCTACTCAATGATAACCTGGTCAAGGAAGAAACAAAGAAAGAAATGAAAGACTTCTTAGAATTTAATGAAAATGAAGGTACAACATACTCAAACTTATGGGACACAGCTAAGACAAAAGCTCATATCTCTGAGTGCCTGCAGAAAGAAGTAGGAGAGGGCATATATCAGCAGCTTGACAGCACATCTAAAAGCTCAGAACAAAAAGAAGCAAATACACACAGGAGGAGTAGAAGGCAGGAAATAATCAAACTCAGAGCTGAAATTAACCAAGTAGAAACAAAAAGGACTATACAAAGAATCAACAGAACCAAAAGCTGGTTCTTTGAGAAAACCAACAAGTTAGATAAATCCTTGGCAAGACTAACCAGAGGACACAGAGAGTGTGTCCACATTAAAAAAATCAGAAATGAAAAGGGAGACATAACAACAGAATCAGAATCAGAGGAAATTCAAAAAATCATCAGATCCTACTACAAAAACCTATATTCAACAAAACTTAAAAATCTGGAGGAAATGGACAATGTCCTAGACAGACACCAGGTACCGAAGTTAAATCAGGAGCAGATAAACCATTTAAACAACCCCATAATTCCTAAAGAAATAGAAGCAGACATTAAAAGTCTCCCAACCAGATGGGTTCACTGCAGAATTCTATCAGACCTTCATAGAAGACCTCATACCAATACTATCCAAACTATTCCACAAAATTGAAACAGATGGAGCACTACCGAATTCCTTCTATGAAGCCACAATTATTCTTATATCTAAACCACACAAAGACTCAACAAAGAAAGAGAACTTGAGACTAATTTCCCTTATGAATATGGAGGCAAAAATACTCAATTAAATTCTTGCAAGCAGAATCTAAGAGCACATCAATACAATCATCCATCATGATCAAGTAGGCTTTATTCCAGGGATGCAGGGATGGTTTAATATATGGAAAACTGTCAACGTAATCCACTGTATAACAAACTGAAAGAACAAAACCACATGATTATTTCATTAGATGCTGAGAAAGCATTTGACTAAATTCAACACCTCTTCATGATAAAAGTCCTGGAAAGAACAGGAATTCAAGGCCCACACCTAAACATAGTAAAATCCATATACAGCAAACCAATAGCTAATATTAAACTAAATGTAGAAATTTAAAAGCAATCCCACTAAAATCAGGGACTAGACAAGGCTGCCCACTCTCTCCCTACTTATTTAATATAGTACTTGAAGTTCTAGCCAGAATAATCAGACAACAAAAGGAGGTCAAGGGGATACAGATCTGAAAAGAAGAAGTCAAAATATCACGATTTGCAGATGATATGATAGTATATTTAAGTGATCCCAAAAGATCTACCAGAGAACTACTTAACCTGATAAACAGTTTCAGCAAAGTGGTTGTGTACAACATTAACTCAAATAAATCAATAGCCTTCCTCTACACAAAAGAGAAACAAGCCGAGACAGAAATTAGAGAAATGACAACATTCCTAATAGTTCCCAATAATATAAAATTCCTTGGTGTGACTTTAACCAAGCAAATGAATGATCTGTATAATGTAAAATTCAACCCTCTGAAGAAAGAAGAAGAAAATTGAAGAAGATCTCAGAAGTTGGAAAGATCTCCCATTCTCATGGATTGGCAGGATTAATATAGCAAAAATGGCCATTTTACCAAAAGTAATCTACAGATTCAATGCAATCCCCATCAAAATATCAATCCAATTCTTCAGAGAGGTAGACAGAACAATTTGCAAATTGATCTGGAATAACAAAAAAACCCAGGAAAGCTAAAACTATCCTCAACAATAAAAGGATATTTGGGATAATCTCTATTCCTGAACTCAAGCAGTATTACAGAGCAATAGTGATAAAAACTGCATGGTATTGGTACAGAGACAGGCAGATAGACCAGTGAAATAGAATTGAAGACCCAGAAATGAACGCACATGCCTATGGTAACTTGATTTTTGACAAAAGAGCCAAAACCATCTAATGGAAAAATGACAGCATTTTCAGGAAATGGTGCTGGTTCAACTGGAGGTCAGCATGTAGAAGAATGCAGATCAATCCATTCTTATCATCCTGTACAAAGCTCAAGTCCAAGTGGATTAAGGACCCCCACATCAAACCAGATACACTCAAAGTAAGAGAATAAAAAGTGGGGAAGAAACTCAAACATATGGTCACTGGCGAAAGCTTCCTGAAAAAAACACCAATGGCTTATGCTCTAAGACCAAGAATCGACAAATGGGATCTCATAAAACTACAAAGCTTCTGTAAGGCAAAGGACACTGTGGTTAGGACAAAACGGCAACCAACAGATTGGGAAAAGATCTTTACCAATCCTTCACCTGATAGAGGGCTCATATCCAAAATATACAAAGAACTCATGAAGTTATACTGCAGGGAGACAAATAACCCTATTAAAAATGGGGTACAGAACTAAACAAAGTATTCAAAGTAGAGGAATATTGAATGGCTGAGAAACATCTAAAGAAATGTTCAACATCTTTAGTCATAAGGAAAATGCAGATCAAAACAGCCATGAGATTCTACCTCACACCAGTCAGAATGGCTAAGATTAAAAACTCTGGTGACAGGAGATGCTGGCAAGGATGTGGAGAAAGAGGAATACTCCTCCATTTTTGGTGGGATTGCAGACTGGTACAACCATTCTGGAAATCATTCTGGAGGTTCCTCAGAAAATTGGACATTGCACTACATGAGGACCCAGCTATACCTCTCTTGAGCATATACCCAAATGATACTCCAACAAATAACAAAGACACATGCTCCAGTAGGTTCATAGCAGCCGTATTTATAATTCCCAGAAGCTGGAAAGATCCCAGATGCCCTTCAACAAAGGAGTGGATACAGAGAATGTGGTACAGCTACACAATGGAATACTACTACACTATCAAAACAATGACTTTATGAAACTCATAGGCAAATGGATGGAATTGGAAAATATCATCCTGAGTGAGGTAAGCCAATCACAGAAAAACACACATTGTATGCTTTAATTGATAAGTGAATATTAGCTCAAATGCTAGAATTACTCTAGATTCACAGAACCCGTAAAACTCAAGGATGACCAAAATGCGAATGCTTCACTCTTTCTTTAAAAGTATGCACTCATTGATAAGTGGCTATTAGCCCAAATGCTTGAATTACCCTAGATGCCTAGAACAAATGAAACTCAAGATGGATGATCAAAATGTGAATGCGTCAGTCCTTCTTTAAAAGGGGAACAAGAATACCCTTGGCAGGGAATAGAGAGGCAAAGATTAAAACAGACACAGAAGGAACACCCATTCAGAGCCTGCCCCACATGTGTCCCATACATATACAGCCATCCAATTAGACAAGATGGATAAAGCAAAGAAGTGCAGGCCGACAGGAGCCGGATGTATATCGCTCCTGAGAGACACAGCCAGAATAGAGCAAATACAGAGGCGAATGCCAGCAGCAAACCACTGAACTGAGAATAGGACCCCCGTTGAAGGAATCAGAGAAAGAACTGGAAGAGCTTGAAGGGGGCTCGAGACCCCATATGTACAACAATGCCAAGCAACCAGAGCTTCCAGGGACTAAGCCACTACCTAAAGACTATACATGGACTGACCCTGGACTCTGACCTCATAGGTAGCAATGAATATCCTAGTAAGAGCAGTAGTGGAAGGGGAAGCCCTGGGTCCTGCTAAGACTGAACCCCAGTGAACTAGATTGTTTGGGGGAGGGCAGCAATGGGGGGAGGATGGGGGAGGGGAACACCCATAAAGGAGGGGAGGGGGAGGGATTAGGGGGATGTTTGTCAGGAAACCGGGAAAGGGAATAACACTCGAAATGTAAATAAGAAATACTCAAGTTAAAAAAAAAAGTGGAACAAGAATACGCTTGGGAGGAGATAGGGAGGCAAAGTGTAGAACAGAGATTGAAGGAATGAAGATTCAGAGCCGGCCCCACATGTGTCCTGTACATATACGGCCAACAAACTAGATAAGATGGTTAAAGTATAGAAGTGCAGTCTGACAGGAACCGGATGTAGATCTCTCCTGAGAGACACAGCTAGAATATGGCAAATACATAGGCGAATGCCGGCAGCAAACCACTGAACTGAGAATGGGACCCCCGTTGAATAATTCAGAGAAAGTCTGAGAGAGCTTGATCGGGCTTGAGACCCCATATGAACAACAATTAGGGAGTTGTTGGTTATTGCAAAGTTATGTGTAATTATGGTACTCATGCATTCATAAGGTTATCATGTCATACTGGTAATCGATGTGATTCAATCATATACTGTATAGATGAATCTGTGAATCAAGTCATGGATGTGTAGGACTATTGGTTGCTTCCACTCTCCTTTGTAATACTATATGACTGCTTGTGATATCATAAAAGCCATTTTTCATAGAAGAGGATGGAGGTAGGTTATAAAAAAATGTGCCTCTGAGGACTGTTTTTAAAGTTCGTGTTGTCTTCAACAAAAGGGACTTGACTTCTACTTCTAGAAAGCAATCTGTAAACTCATCTTTTACCCAAAGTTAAACACAGTACTCACCTCTCATTACGGAAACTTGTCTTTTCAATAGATGGAGACTATTATAAACCACTGCAATCAATCAAAATACAAAGCAGTGGAGTTGAATCCCAGTGGATACATCTATAAAACAGTCCTGTATCTAAGGCTCAGAGAACATTGCAGAAAATGGGACAAAAAGATGTTAAGAATTAAGGGCTCAGAAACTTTGCTGTGAGGTTGTTTATACAAGTAAGATCAGAAACTACAGTCATAAAGTCTTCCAAGGTAGCTCCCAGTCCTGAGCTGAACATGATTGACATGAATGCATATGCCAGACTTTATAGGGAATATCTCATTAGGTCTCAACCCTAAACAAAGAACTACAGGCAAATGATTGAAGCTAGGGTCAGAAGTGATCTACCCTAGAGAGGAGTACACTAACTGGTTGTTCAGTGCCAACAGGTCAGAACTGAAAGCCTACATAAAGGTAATGTTATATAAACTCTAGAGGCTGTATTTAGGAATTTTTATACAAATACATATATATTGCAATAACAATTAAGAAGTAGAGTATAAATTAGAAGGAGGGCTGAAAAATAAAAGAACAAAGACTGTTCAAATGACTCACTGAAGGAGTATGCAACCACATAGAAAAAACAACAATATCAACCAAACAGAACCCCCCCCCCATTCTGAGAACACAGGGACTAACTACCATCCAGAGAGTATGCATGAAGTGACCCAGGGTTCCAGCCACATATATGGCAGAGAAGCAGAGGATGGACTTGTTGGGCATCAGTGGGAGGAGAGGCCCTTGGTAGTGTGAAAGCTCTATGCCCCAGTATAGAAGAATGACAGGGAGGTGAAGTGGAATTGGGTGGGTAGGTCGGGGAGCACCCTCATAGAAGCAGAGGGAGGGGGCATGGGATAGGGCCTTTCTGAAAAGGAAACCAAGAAAGCGGATAACATTTGAAATACAAATAAAAAAATATCCAATAAAAGACTTCATGGCATCTATGAAGTCTTATTTTAATGCAAATATTTTTTCCTGAAGATTGTATATATATAAATATAAAATATTATTTTCTGAGTAGCCTGAAAAATGGAAACGAAGTGTAGCATTTAAGTGCAGAACAACCTTTGGTCTCTCAATGTTATATATCAAGCAATTAGCAAAGAATGGGAAAAAATAATATTTTTATGTGGTAATATATTACAAATACACATAGAGATACACAGAGATCATCTAATGATTGACAGCTTTAAAAGATGTTAACATTATGCTACAATCATTTTTAAATGCCCATGTCTGATGAACTTTCTACAAATGCTCATTCTGCATTTATTTTCCCTTTAGCTCACTGTAGTGAGCCATAAAAACACACATGATGGGAATAATTACTCTTAGACTCATGTGTCCTTCATTTCACACCACATTTAAAACATCCAGTCTATAAAAAGTTCACAGTGACTTCCTTTTTCCCTAAAATAACTACCATTTCAAAAAGGTGTTTATTGGTGGCAGCATGGTCCATTAACACAGTCCCTCAGGACTTGCCCTGCTATGATGAACAGACTCCGCTATGTGAGATACATCCCTGGCAATAAAAATATCTTCCCTTTTCAGAGCCATTACCTTTCAGCAATTAAATCTTGTAAAAGTAGAAAACATATTCTTGAAAATTGCTAGAATAGTTTTTATTAACTCAGAACAAAATTTGTGCAGTAATGCCACTCCGATATTCACTTGGTTTTGCCATTCCACATATACATTAAATCATTTTTATCTGTCTGTCTAGTTGACTGTCTGTCTGTCTTTCTGACTGACTGTGTTTTAGTATGCACATGCTACCTGTATATGTGTGACTTTGGACTCACAGAGGATATGTGTGTAAAGTGGAGTTTCTTAAACGTCATTTTCTGCCTTGTTCCTAGGACAGTTGGTCTTTTTGTGAACCTGTTTATAGCAATATGGACTGAAAGTTCCAGGGATTCTCTTCTATTCCTAAGTGCACTTGGAAAGGATATACAAGTGACCAAAACTAGATTTCACATATACATATATTTAAAAGCAATCTCAAAGACATCATGCATACATTTTTTTATGAAGAGTTCTTTTCTCAAGCTCAGAAAGAAAAAGTATATTAAAGTGGTATTTCTTGAGCTTATCTATACAGGAAGTTAACTCCAGCCACTAGGGCAAGTTTGCTCTCTTCTATATAATTTTGATACCAAATTTAGAGTTTTGTAAGATCTGTCTTAGGTTTGTTTTTGAGATTATGCTCTAATTACAAAATATTTTCATTCCTTTCCCTCCCTCCAAACTCCCTCACATATGTTTCCTCACTCTTTTAAAATTTATGGCCTCTTTTTCATCAACTTACATGAACCTATGACTATACATGAATATATATATATATGTATATATATATAATTTAATTGATCAAGTTATTTTACGCATGTTTTCAAGGCCAACTTTTGAGCACTGAACAATCTTACGTGTGTTTTCCCTCGGGGAAGGCCACCTTTCCTATGGCTTTCTCCAGTTGTCTATTGTTCTTTGTATGCAGTTGAGATATTATGGGCTTTTCTCCATCCATTTTGACATATTTATGAGTGTCATCCTAACCTGCTCATATTGCGTTAATTTTTTATGTCTCTGATACTGTATAAAGGTTTATGTTTTAATATAATAGACATTTACAAACATTACTTTTTCTTGCTTTAGTTGATTAGGTCTCAACAGCAAAGATCTGATCAAGTCCAGAGAAGAGAAAACATGTGCACGCATCATAAGAGCATTTGCAGCTGGCATTACTGTACTCGGACTCCAATAAACAACTCGGGTGCTGAGCAAACACACTCAGTGCTGAGGTTAGGATGATACAGGAAATCAACTCTGTGTTAGAGATGATGGGAAACAGGGATTATGCATCTGAGTCATTACTCCAGAGAAAGGAGATGATTTTGTGGAGTTCTTATTATTCTTATCATTTATAAATGGATTATTTTGTAGCACAAATACACTAACAAGTACAAAAATTAAAATATGCAAACTCTTCAAAATGTGAGTTTCATTAAAGTCCTTAAGTTAGGCAGATGCAGTACCCTGCTGACAATGTATAGAGAAATATCTAACATAACTGGGCTGGGGGCTCAGGGACATAAATGATTACTATTTTCATAATTATCAAAGTTGTATTGTTATTTTCATAAATATGCCCACTATGTATTACTACATATGTCAACAATGCCCCTGGCATAGACACATTTTTCTTTCTTTTCATTCAAGAATGTGAATGTGGGAGATGTTTTTTCTTTGATTTTTTTTTGTTTATTTGTTTTTTTATTCATTTTTGAAGAGACCATTGCAGATCTCTTTCATACAGCTGTGCACAGGTAGCTGGTGGAGCTCAGTAACTATTGGAGAATATAATTAATATTCTTCTACGAAGCCAGTTAAGACAAAAACCAAATGAATAGAGTAAGAGTGCTGAAGTAGAATGCGTGATAGTTAATTTAACCAACATTTCTGTCAATGTTCTTGTCAGGGCAATTGTAACAAATAGAGTGGCTGTGTCTTATTTGAGTGTTCTCAGCATATATAACTTTCTTTAAATGAGTATGAAAATAAAATTCATTCCATTTTATTACAAAAGGATATATAATTATCAGAAAGTTTATTATATGGTAAAATGAAATTAGAAATTTGATATTTAGAAACTTAGTGATCAAATGGGGTCTCAAGAAATACAAATTAAATTATCAAAGATAACCCTTATAAAGCACAATGTACTATTAATCACTACAACATGTCTGACATAAATCCAAAGTAAGGATACTATGTATTTTATCTTTTTAGCTGTTCATCTATAAAAACAATAGTATAGCATTTTGAAAATATATTCTTGGAGATGAGTCAAACGCTGTTCAAGTCAAAGCTTTGACACTTACCACCATTTTTCTGTGCGAAACTTCAGGTATTATTTAATAGTTTCCAAACCAATATCATCATGTTTAACATGGGCATATGTCAGTACTGTTGACCTTCTTGCGACTCTTGAAAGATTTCTTGTGATGGTAAATGACATGATTTTATATGTATATTTAAATATATGTGTTTATATATATATATTTAAAACACAAGATAAATCATATTACAGTTTATTATCATTTACTTTATGTTCTGAGTGAACAAAACTAAAATTAGTTATTTTAACACCTCAGCATGCATTTCAGGATCTTAAAAAACCCAAACTCATTTATTCTTACTAATTTGCATGCAATGTGCTAGAATTATTATTAAAATTTAACAAAACTGCCAATATTACAAAAATAAGAATTTACATTATAAAATACTGACTAGCCTGTATAGACTATGAATTGAACTCATTATAAGAAATGTACATTAAATCCATAATTGAGATTTCTTGAAATTCTAATCAGAATGTGATTAGACAGAGCACACTCTGGTGGTTCTGGTAGGTCTGTCAGTTTGAAGCTGGTTTTGTCATTACATTTCAAATGAATTTCAAATTGACTTTATTTATAATTACTAATTATTAGTCTAATTTATCTATAATTGCTATAATTACTTTATTCATAATTAGGATACCAAAGGCTCAATTAACATTCCAATTATAGGTAAAAATTGGATGACTCCCAATTTCAGATTTGGAATGAAAAAAAAAAAAAAAACCTCTAACAGGTGAAATCTCAAAATGGCTGCTAGGGATTCAGCATTAGTAACCATCATCAGGTAAAAAGGTAGAAAGTTCTCTAAACATTTGCAAATGTATTATGAAGAGGTTAAAAAATGTCATATTTATACTTTTTAAAACATGTTACTTTATAGCTAATAAGTAACTAATTTTTAATTTTCCATGTTTTGTTTTCTACTCCTTGCAAATTACCAATGAGAATAATTCCTTTTTTCATTCCTAAGAGATATTTTCAAATTCAGTGACTAATGTTCTCAAGACCTTTTGAAAATTATAGCCATTTTAACTTTTTTTTATCACTGATATGAATCCTGTAAGTTCAGCTCATTGATAAAAAAGTAAACCTTAATGGTGCTGAAGTTCATTGAAGAGTTAAAGTAACTAAGTGATCCCTAATTGTACAATTAAACAGGGGGCCAAGAGGGAAATCAAACTTGGTACTGGAAATGTAGATAACTACCCACGGACAATGAGATCATATACTTTGGCACAAAATGTACAACTAACACTTTACTGAAACTTCAAATATCCCTAACTGGATTCAAATTATTGTATTTATAACCTCAGATAGTAGTAGCACTCACTCCTCATCAATAAAACTTCTGTGCCCAACAGGTAAAGTTTACCAGAGAAAAATAACAACCAGTCAAACCAAAAACTTGTGGACACAAGTGCCAATGGATACATCTATAAAACAGCTCCCATATATACCTGTCTCACAAAACATTACAGAAGTGGGGGGGGAAGATTGTAAATTCTGAGGACTATGGAGTTCAATGTGTATCTCCAGGTTATGCCAGAAGCTACATTTATTAATTATTACAAATAAAACTGCATAAACATGGCCATGACACCTCAACTCTACACAGACACACAGATATATAATATATAAACATGCACAGGCACACGCACACACACACACACACACACACACACACTCCACACATAATATATATACATATATATATATAATTGTATATAATAATATGAATGGAAAAATGACAAAAGATGCCACAAATATGAACATGAAAGTGAAAGGTTTATGGTATAATTCAGTAACACAAAAATGATGGGGAGGTAATGTAATCATATTAAAATATCAAATAAAGTAAAATTTCAAATAGCAGAATTATTTATATTTTACTGATTTTTTTATTGCTACTTCCTTTATACATCCTTTCTCTTATGTAGTAGATTAAAAATGGCATTGAATTTCAGAGACATTATGCAAAACTGTAATTTATGTCATTAATGATAGTTTTGTTCAACAGGGAAATAAAGTGTCAAGGAGACAAAGTATATTAAACTACACTTTCATTTCTGGATGCTATTCTCAATTGTGTAAGATCCAGAAACTCTACAATGAAACATTCTTAAGCAGGAATGACTCAGCATTTAGCATGGGTTTGAGGTTAGAAACAGAGCCTTCTCTCTATTGAATATTTATAAAGAATATTCTAAAAGAGGTAATAAATATAGTCTCAAAATATCCAAGAAGTAATGGCAAAGAAAAATCATTGCTTCTTTTAAAATAATTGTTTGGGATATATTGGATCAATTACCATTTATTTCTTGATCTTCGTAGGAGCCATTTACTTGGATTACATCAGGGTATGCATGCCTGAGCTTTTTTCTCTTTCTCTCACTGTTATATTTGTCCTGTTGTCATAGTCCAGCTTTCTGACATAAAGAAAGTAGAACCCTAGATTCCTAGTGTATATTTGAAATTTTACAACATATTTTTTCACTGACTATTTTAGTCTTAGGCATATGAAATAAAATAGTGTTATTACTTCAACAATCAAGGAAAGTCCCATCACATTTTTAAACTATAAAATGTTTCAAAATGTGTTCACTGTAATTTTACTACATACCTTGATTGGACTCCAGAATTTATATGGACCAAAGCTTCATGATGATATCTATGAATCTAGAGTCAGTGTAATTCATTAAGAGATAAGTTAATTAAAGTACAGGGACATATCAGATTTTATGCAAACAGAATGTCACGCTATCTTGCTAGGAACCCAAGTTAATTGCCCAAGGAAGACTAACATTTTACAGGTGGAGTGTGAAACTACATCATGTAAGTTTGAAAATAAGTTTTGGATATGTAGTCACCTTGAACTTAAATTTTAATATATAAGATCATTATGTTTTCGCTTGGGGCTATAAAACAGACTGACTTAACGGTGGATCATTTAATTCCTGTAATTCATTTCAACTAATTTATAGTTACTCATTTTACCAAAAAGATCATTTTGAGAAATAGGAAAATATAATGTTGCAGTTAAGGGCCCCTAGATTGCTTAAAGATGAATAGATATTATAAGGTCACTTAACCCCATCTCCTGCAAATCCATCCACAAATATAAAATTCTGTCTTGTGTCTGCTTGTTTTGCTATATTACATAGTACATGTATCCAAAGTACTCAAAATTATTAATTATGTTCTATTCTATTATTACAATATATAGTAAGGATAGATAAGAATTACATTAGAGGAACTGAATTTCTATTCCCAAGAATATTGATCAAAGAAAATAAAATAAAGCTATGTCTAATACATGATTGTGAAGTACAGTAATTGAACAAAACAGTGTTCAACAGAGCACCCATCCCCTGCTTTATGAATATAAAGAGGAGAATGTCTGAGCTACAGGTTAAGTTCTTGCCTGTGAGGTTCCTCAAAAATTAAGTAGTTAAAGTAGGTTAATAAAGAAATTAGAAATAAGATAATAGCAGATGTTTTTCTTTTTTTGTGCCAGCAAATCATTTTTAAAGAGAAAAATGAGCAAAACCTCAAATGATATTTCTGTCCATAACTATGATTCAGTTTTGAAGTTGAATATAAGTTGATTAGGGTAAGATAAATACATATAAAAGTGCTCACCTAAGAATAACTTAAACATATTCTAATTGGAGTATTTTCTATAGTTACATCAATGTGCATCACTAGAACTATCATATTGAGCCCTTAGTAATACAGGCTAGGGAAATGACACAGTAGATAAAGTGCTTTCTGTTCAAACATGAGGGGATGAGTATGATCAGCAGTACTCATGTAAAATCTGACTGTGTAGACATGCACAAACAATGAACTCTTAGGGGCAAGAGACAGGATCCTGAGAGAAAACTGGACCTCAAGGCTTGATAGGTAAGAGGCATGGGGGAGTTCTAAGTTCATCAAAAGAGTGGTCTCAGTAAAGAAAGCAGACCATGACACGTCAGACATGTAGGAGTAAACCTCTGGCTTCCCCATGTGAGCACATCTGCACACAAATTCCACTCTTACACACGCAGATAATGAGGCATATGCATGCTCACAACATCCACAGGAAAAGCAACTACAACAAAAGTAACTGCGCTGTGAGGCATGGCTTTAGACCATTAGATGCTCTTAACATATGTTTTCTTACTTTTTTGTCACCAGCATGCAGGAAGTCTACTAGCAGACCTAGTGTACAATCAGTTATAGTATATAATTACATGTAATAAACCGTACTGTTTTATATATAAATTAAAAGAATTATAAATATGTATATTTACATAACCAGTACTGTAGTTAAATTATATTGCTTATATATATATAAACTATAAAATATAAATTTATAATTTAAGAATCCTATACATAGGGACGTGATTCACCGAGGACGGTACTCACTGTGCAACACGACAATATGAGTTTTGACCTCCACTGTCAACATAACAGGTGAGACCACTCATGTGATTCCAGTTATGGGGAAGGGGAAGAAGAGGGATCATGGAGGCTCAGACCAGTCAATGTAGCCAGAAAAATGAACTCCAGATTCAGGACATTATTGTCTAAGAAAATGAGAATAGGGACACAAAGTTAAACTCTGCCTACTACAGGTCAGAACTCATGTTGTAACACACACACACACACAAACAAACATACACATATACATACACACACACACACACACACACGCACGCATGCACAGAGAGAGAGAGAGAGAGAGAGAGAGAGAGACAGAGACAGAGAGAGAAAGAGACAGAGACAGAGAGACAGAGAGACAGAGAGACAGAGAGAAATCCTTATGTATTATTATACATATTCTAAATATGAAATATGTAAATATGTAGTATGTATTATGATTCAATATGTAGAGGTCCAACATCTAACTTAGTAATTGAATTTAATCTCATATTGTTTTGCCTTGTTTGGGCTTTATCTTGTATGCTACGGTTCCAATTTTGTGTGTGTGTGTGTGTGTGTGTGTGTGTGTGTGTGTGTGTGTGTGTTTGTTTTTCATTCGCTTGTTTTTGCCTGTTTGCTTGCTTTCTAAAGAGAACCATAAAGAAAGAGCATTGAGTCAGGTTGTGGGAAGAATCTAGGAGGAATTTGGGGGAGGGCAATTAATAATCAGAATGTATTTATGAGAAAATTATTCTCAATAAAAAAGAAAACTATTCATTAAGTGGATGAGGTGAATACTAAACGTCTCAAAATATTTATCAAAGAAACACAATCTACTAGTTAATTGAACAAATTTGGTGAAGCAGAAGTAACATTGAAGAATTCTTGCAATTCCAAGCCCAGCAAACAGGTAGCTGGCAGGTTTTACCCCTCCCCCTCCCATCTCCTTTGCTAATCTGGTAGATTATATTCCTAAAGCTAGCCACCATGGTCTACTCCCATATTGGGCCATATTCTTATATCTGACTCATTTCTGGAGCTGTTCTCTTTGGTCCAACTATCAAAACATCAAAAGCCAGCAATCACAAATTCCCATTTGGCTATAGTAATTAAGATACACATTCAGAACAGGTCTTAGCTCATTCTAACACAGATCTCATCCCTTTTCCTTTTAAACACTTTCAAAACTACTTTCTGTTGTTTCTGCCCAATTCAGGTTGAGCCACATGGTCTCTTTGTCTTGCCTATTAAAAACATCTTTGTGTTTTGGATATAGTCTGTGACTAATCTGGGGTCCAATAGGAAGGACTGCCATACCTGGACCCCTTCACCTTTCAGGTCCTTTGTTTAATTTAATCAGAGGAATTTGTCACCTCAGTCAGAGGCAGGAAGGAAATTGTCCATGATATAAATTGGGTTGAACTTAATTGTTTCAACTGTCCCTTTGATCAAAAGTTTAATTGAATGGTCACACTGCTCTAGAATAAGTCCTATAGGCTGAAGGTATGGAATGTTTCCGTTATAATTACGTTGAGATACTACCTTGTTCCAGTGCCCCAGACACTTCATGGTAAATGTATTTTGAAGATCTTGCTTAGCTCTTCAGGCCACTAGTGCATGTCATGTGTGTTACAATTGTCTGAATGATAACTACCCTTCTTTAAATGAGTCCCAGAGAGCATATGCCTAGCTTGATGTCTGCTGCACTGAAAGGTTAGAGAGCTGCTTCACTACCGATTTTGGGGAAAGTTTGCTGAGCAAGCTTAATTTGAACATTTCTATGTTGCAGTGATTTAAGAAGTCTTATATCTGTTGAAATTTTACATAATATTAAAATTGATACGATCTGATATAATTCCCTTTATGAAAGCAAAAATGTATAAATGTCCCATTCATAGGTTTATTGTGTGTGTCTTTTTTTTTTCATATTGGAGACAATTCATAAAACATTCTTACTTTTGAGGAAAAGGGCCTCAGGGAACTTGTATGTCAGTTATAAAAGACAGATTACTAGACCTATAAATTTGTCTCCCATGAAACTGACATTCAAGGTCCCAGAGCCTTTTTCCTCCTTTGCCGAGGATTTTTCCAGCCATTTATATTATACACCATACTCCACTCTTTAGAAGGAAATTTTAATCCTTGTTATTCAGCAGCCAGAAACTTGGCCTGCCCTAAAGGCACACAATGGGAAAGCAAGTATGTACACAAACTCATGTACCACCATGGAGCAAAATATACTTCAAAATTAAATAAAATGCATAAAGTATGTGGTTAAAATGACATAAAGACTAATATATTAAAAACCAATTTGCTACATTGATAGGCAAAAGCATGAGAGACTGGGTGGTTAATGTATAAACAACATAAATTATACAAATATTTGCAATGGCAAATTTTGAGAAAATACGTTTGATTTAGATATTTTTTATATAACATGGAAATGTTTATGTGGGTTTTTCTCAGCGTCTCTGTGGCTTTGTGCTAAGTTTAATGCATTGATATACTTGAAATGCAAATATAGTCAGTGTAATCATAGATGATCCGATAGTTAATATGGAAGTATTATGCTATGGAGATAATTCAACTCCACATACTTTCAATTTCACAAAATATAACATGAGTCTCTACTGAGCACATTTTATATGTAAATTGAGTCCCAGTAGGAAACACCTGGATCTATTGGCAATGAAGGTTTTGATTTTGGTCCTACCACATCATGTCAAGTGCCATATTTATTTAGGAGCAGTATATAAAATGTGTTTAATGCATTTTTTGCTGTGGTTTCATATAATATTGAGAAAATTTAAATTTTTTTCTAGTTAATATTACAGCTAAATACTCTATTTTGATTCCTTGATACTTATTTTAGTTTTATTGTAGAAAATCAAATTTCTTACTTTCTAAAGTGAGACAAACAAACACATATACAACACAAAAGAAAGAAAAAAAATAAAAATCCTATTCTTCAAGGAAAATGGGGACCCAGTTTCCATGGAGAAATTTAAAGGAATATCAGAATCTAAACTTGGATTTGTGATCTAGGATACTTTTAGGATCTATTTTTCTTGAATTAGACTTTGTTGTATGTAGAGGATATTTGAATTCACTAGTTTCCATACTCAATTCTGTGCCTTTATGAACTTTCTACTTCTTTATAGATGTTTTATGCCTCATGACTATATTATTCTTTCAGGATATTTTTATTAACTACTGTCACAGGGATATAACAAGCCACAAATCCTGCTTTTTGTAGCTCACTGTAGTCTTCGTTTTCTTTTTATTTTCATGTGCTTCTATGGCTTCTTTGTATCACACAGTACAGTCGTTCAACATTGTTGTAGCTCTTGAAGTAAATTAAATCTTCTCCTATTTTTATCATATTCTTCTGTAAGTACATTCATATTTCAAATAATGGGATGTCTCAGAACATGGTATACCTTTTTATTGCCTTCCACAGCATTATATTCATACCTGATCTCATGACGGATCTAAACATTGAGCTACAAGAAACATTTCAGCACTTCAATGTGATAGCTGCAAATTAAAATTGAATGAATGCTATGGTGCTCTATTCAGAATTGAAGCTCATATATTTAATTATATGGTAAATAACAACTTGGATCCAAACTAAATCAAATTAGATTATTTATAATGCAATAAAGGGAAAGAAAAAGTTTTCATTATTCAGTTGTTTAAAGTTTTGTGCCATCTTCCTCCTTGACACACCAACCTAAATTTGTAGTTTTTTAGAACTCTGATTATATACCACAGCATTATTTTAAAATTGACCAAGATCCACATCCTTCCTTCTTCTATTACAAGCTTAAACTTCCATTACATGCAATCATGTTACTGTGGTATAATCTAAAAATAATTTTCATTTTATTTTAATCAGTATATGTCATTGTACTTGATCTTATTAACAGGTCTTTTCTGCTTCCCCCATTCTCCTGTCTGATCCTATTAAGATGATTCGTACTTCCTTTACAAACGGACCCCTCCACTTTCCTGTCCTCTGCCTACCAATAATCCTTTGTTTCTTCCTTCTCTTATTTTCTTAAGGTCTATTCTTGATTGCTTATCAACCTTTTTATACTTCCATGACCCCCCACAACACTCTGAAACACAGAGCTGTTTGAGTACAAGAGAAAGTAGACCTTTCTATCTAGGTCCGACACATTTTTACTTAACGTGATTTCCATTTTTCAACACAACATTGTTTTCCTCATGGCTGAATAAAATTCTGTGTTTGT
Organism: Rattus norvegicus; assembly: GCF_021556685.1. Classification (NCBI taxonomy): domain Eukaryota; kingdom Metazoa; phylum Chordata; class Mammalia; order Rodentia; family Muridae; genus Rattus; species Rattus norvegicus. The sequence goes on from NC_141548.1 coordinate 63,640,959, forward strand.
TAATATCATACTTTCTTCATGTGCTCATCTTTTGATAGACATTTAGGTTTGATTTTCTAGATGTGGTATATAGTTGATCAATAAACATAAATATAGAGTATCTTTTAATATATGAACTTTAATTTTACAAAGTATATACTTAAATATGGTACCGATGTGTATTATCATCATTATACTTAATTTTTTTATAAAGCTCTATGTTGCCTCTCAGAGAACCTTCATACATCAGTAGCCCTCTTATATAAAATAATAGACTGAAAAATATCAGAGAAGTATCTTTCACAATAGCTTCAAATAATTTAAAATATTTTGGGATGCCTCTAACCAAGTAAATGGAAGTCTTGTATAAAAGAAAATATAAGACATTGAAGGAGATATAAGAAGGTGGAAAGGTCGCCTTTGCTCTTAAATCAGTAGAATGAACAGACTCTCTGTCATCATTTAATTGTTTATGCTCTCACTTGCTTCAAATTTTGTAGGCTTGTTTACTTGGTTTCTTTGTCTGTTTTGAGATTCGGTCTGACATTGTTGCCTTACCTGATATGATACTAGCTATGTATTCATTTCTGCATCTTGAGTTGCTGGCACTCCAGACAGAAACTATTTCTGCTTGTATTTCCTTCAGAAGTCTAACTATTTTGTTAAATTTTTAATGAATGATTTTTCTTTTATATACAACGTTAACCAGAATTATTCTTAAACATGTGGGTACACATACACACAGAGAGAAAAGATTGTACATTGCTGAAAAAACATAATGGCAAAAGTAATATTTGCCAATTTAAACAAAACTAATTAATCTTAATGAGCAAGTAAAAACAATTTCATTCTCCTGTCTCAGACAGACCTTTGATTACTCCTAATGATATTCGCCCCATGTAATATTCTCCATGTGAAATTCCTTGTTTGACTTAATGGGAAGCCTTATTTATTTTTCCATCTTTATTAAATTGGGTATTTCTTATTTACATTTCAAATGTTATTCTCTTTCCCGGTTTCCAGGCCAACATCCTCTAACCCCTCCCCCTCCCCTTCTATATAGGTGTTCCCCTCCCCATCCCCCCATTACCACCCACCCCCCAAGAATTCTGTTCACTGCGGTGTCCAGCCTTGACAGGACCAAGGGGGGAAGCCTTATTTTCAGTCAATTAAATATAGAAAAATAATGAGATTTCATGTCATAAAGCCACAAAATATTATAGTATATGTAATCTTAGTCTTCCTCTATCAGTAGCCTTGATTTTACAAACGTTGATTATGGAGCTAACTACAAGGCAAGGACACTTACGAACTTATTCTGTCTCCCTAACTGTACAAGACAAGGAGCTTGTTCCATATCATCATCATTTCTATAACATGTGAGCTTCTAAGAAAGGCTGTTAGGACCTGATTCGGATCTATAATCAGTCCTCACTTACAGAAACGTTGAGATCACAGATAAATTTTTACTATGTAACAGCAAATGTTGATTTGTTTTGTAGCAATAGATAACTGAGGAACTGACAGAAATTGATAAATAGCAAAACATGATTTAATAGACTAAAATGAGACCAAGAATCATTGCACGTATGATTCATTCAAAGATATATGTGAAATGTTGTACTAAATTAAATAAAGCATACTAAAAGACTAGAAGCATGCTTTCTGAATATGAAGGTCTAAAAGTGATGAAAGCACTTAATGACAGATTTCAGAACAGTAGGAGAAATGGCAAAAAAAAATGCCTGGAAAGTGGTGTGAGGTGATTTTCTGTAGTGTCTTAGGAGATATGTGTAGCATATACATTGATGCATTTATCAAAGCTCAGTGAGTTGTACATGTTACATGTGTTCATTTTTTACTGAACACAAACCAACAGGGCAGCATTTAGAATATAAGTGAATCAAATTAAAGTAGTGCATGCATTGTGAACTTTAGCAAAGGAGGGTGAAACAATCCTAGAAACACAAAGCTACCTCCTGTTTTCTAGAATATTCACGTACCTTGCTCCTTGCTTTTGCTATCTTCTTCAAGTCTAGTTGTCAATTATGATGACCAGCCAACCAGTCATGGTTGTATGTACCAGTCGAACTAATAGTACTATATTTGTAGTTTTGATTTTTATTGGAAGCAAGACTTTATTCTAAACTCTGTTTTCCAGCTTCAGGAAAGTTTTGCCATTCTTCAAAATCTCTCAAGGAGCTTGGTTTCAACTCAGAAGAAATTGGACAACTGTTTTTGATTGGTTGTGCACTCTGAAAAAAAAAGATATAGGCTCTATGGGATATGGTAGCATTTCTCTAGTTGGAAAGTACTTATACTCATTCCTTGCAATCGATGGTATTATTGTCACAAGCAACAAGAAACTCTTCAAACACTATTCAGTTCATGTCAATTACTTGAAGAAAACAAAATAAAACCATAAGCACACTCAAATCCTGTGGGCTCAGTAAATTGTTTGTCCTCTGCAGCTCTCTCACTTTGAATTTCTGAAACTACCTGAACAAAAGACACATTTAGAAATACCCAATGAAGATATAAATCTCCTTGTGGCATTACCCCATTCAAAAATTATGGTCCTGGTATTCAATTGTTATATTTGATAAACAATCTTTGTTTCATAAATATTTTATTTTTATTATTTATACTCATAGTTATGTTCATTTATTAATATATTATACTTTTATGTAAGACCATTCTTTTTCTCACCAAAATTGTCTTATATTAAATCATCCTGCTTCTTCTAGCACCTGGTATACTATTCTAGCTTAATATGGAGAATTCTAGTTAGGGCTGAGGAGATTGGTTTAAGGTTAATATCACAGGTTCTTAATATATAATATATTAATGTATATTGGCCCATTATGCTAGAGATCAAATCCTCAAATCAAAGACCTCTATAATGCTAAGCAAGTATTGAACTGCGGAGTTATATCCTGAGCCTAGCATCTATTAATTTTAGAAACTCTTTTGTTACATTATTCACATCATATGTTCATATTCTTCTTACTAATTCAAAAAGCTACTCTTTCTTTCTCAAATGGTAATTTAATATAGGAAAGCTATAATCTTTTTCTAAACACCCATTCTGTATTTTTGTCACTTTTTATTGGTTCTTTGTGAATTAAACATCAAATACCCAAATTCCTCAACACCCTCTCCTTTCATACTTGCCTTCTACCCTTGAATCAACCCCCCAATGAGAAAAAAATTATTAAATAAGCTGTAGTGTGTCACAATGTGTCCCATAGTATACTTTTGTGTTCATACTTCATTGCTTAAAAATGTTCATTATAATGACTCATTGGTCTGTTACAATGACTATAGCTTCTGCTACTCTGTCAATACTGCAGCCTCACTTGGATTCTTCCCAGATATCCTGTTATTACCCTATTGCATGGAGATCCTGTAGTTTTGGATTTGTAGGACTGGGCCCTTTATATGCTCCAGCAGATCAGTGATGGGGTACATATTGGAGTGGCTAAAGCCATGGCTCTGGTCCTGAGAGGTCCCTGAGCATACCAGCACACCAGCTCTTCAGTTCCAGTTCTCTGAGGTTCATCTCACTAGCAAACCCCTGAAACCAGGGACAGCCCTATACCTTGCAATCCAGGTGATGTGCAGGGCCCACTTTTCTCAATGTTGCAGCCAGTGAGGGACATGGCCAATTCTCCCACTCTCATAACACTGAGCCCAGCCCTCTTACCAAGCATGGATGGTGAGAAATGAGGGAATGGAAAAGAGTGTCTCGTCCTCATCCAAACCAATACCAAGCCTACAATAGTTAGGGCAGCTCTCTTGAAACCTCCACATCCAGGGTCAGCTCTACTGGGCTGCTCAGATGAGGTCTAGGGTCCTGTCTCCTGCGTGCTGCAACAAATGAGGGACAAGGCCAGATCCCCTGTCTGACACATGTTCACAGAGAGAAGGTGGGGGAGGACATCTCTGCCTTGCCTATGATGCTGTATAATGGACAAGGTGGGGAGCAGCTCTCCTACACTTTTGCCCTCATGGGTGGTTGACTGAAAAATCCTACACCACAATCAGCTCTACACTACTGGCAGGGGAAACAGACTGCTTTTCAGAGTGCTTTAGCTTATGAGGAACACGGTCAGGTCTCCTTTTCTTTCTTTTTTTTTTTTTTTTTTTGCTGGATAGAGGAGCCTTATTTTTTTATTATGGCAGCTTGCTATTTTTGTAACATGGTGATTTGGTTGAACACAATAAAGTACAGTAGTAACTGATCTCCCCCTCTTCCTGGATGAGTGAGGAGATGATTAAATGTTGATGTCAGCATCCATGAGCATATTCAGATGAGCTTCTGCTTCTGTTGAAAAGGATGCTGTGTTTGATTGTGGTCCGAAGCTTTGAAGCACTACTTGGCATCTCCTTCCTTGGAGGTCTCACTGTTTAAACATAACAGATTTGATAGCTTGTTGGTAAGGTGAGGTCCAGCTTGTCTCCACTAGGTCATCTTCATGTGAATCCGGTGGTTATACGGTTTTGTTCTAGGGATATTTCATTTTTTTAATAACGGTTTTAGCTGACATTCATGGAGAGAATGAATCCTTAGAAGTGTGCCACTAGTGAAAGGAAATCCTGTCTAGAGTATGTTTCTTTACAAAGCTGTGTCACACCATCCTTTGGGCCCTCTGCTGGAAAAGTAGAATCAAGTCTCAAATAATACAGGTCTCCTTTTCTTATTACCCCATAGCTGAGTCTCCCAACTACAGGAGGTGGTGAAGTGCAAGAGTGAGGTATAATATCTATCCCTCAGAAGTGCCCTTCTCTCTGCCTCTGCCTCTCTCTCTCTCTCTCTCTCTCTCTCACACACACACACACACACACACACAGACACACACACAGACACACACACACACACACACACACACACACACACACACACACATCCCAATGTTCTTTAGGTTCTGTAATATATACTGTTAGATTTGAGATACAATTAGACTTTAGAAAAGTAAAGATATAAGAACCTGAAGTTTATAATTTTGGTATACATTTCCAAGTTGTTTGAACTACCCCCAAGTGTTTCGTTGCTTCTGAGAATATCAATAAATTGTGGCAAGTTTAATTGTGGGCTCAAGGGTGTAAGTAGTGAGCTGTGTGACACTGTATTGTTCTTGGCAACTATGAACAAATGAGGTTGTCAATAGAAATAAGCTATGTCTTAATTATGAAAGAAAGAAGAAAAAATAGGAAACAACAGTCAGAAAACAAGAGTAGAGAAATAAGGAAATCAGAAAATATTCCTCTTTCAAAGTGCTGTGAGTTTAGTAAAAACTAGTTTTTATATTACACTTAGTCTATACTTATTAATTTTTGAGATAAAAGAAAAGAAACAGAAGTAAAAGTATGTTTGACTCATCCATTTTTCTCTACCTGCCTCAGATTACCTAAAACTGCATCTTCTTTTTTTTTCTCCATCTTTATTACATTGGGTATTTCTTATTGACATTTCAATTGTTATTACCTTTCCCAGTTTCCAGGCAAACATCCCCCTAACCCCTCCCTCTCCCCTTCTTTATGGGTGTTCACCTCCCCATCCTCCTGCCCTCCCGCAACAATAAAGTTCACTGAGGGTTCAGTCTTGGTAGGACCAAGGGCTTCTACTTCCACTTGTGTCCTTACTAGGCTATTCATTGCTACCTCTGCAGTTGGAGTCCAGGGTCAGTCCATGTTCAGTCTTTGGGTAGTGGCTTAGACCCTGGAAGCTCTGGTTGTTTGGCATTTTTGTTCATATGGGGCCCTTCAAGCTCTTCCAGTCCTTTCTCTGATTCCTTTTTTTTTTACTCCTTTTCTTTTCTTTTTTTTTTTTTTTTTTGGAGCTGGGGACCGAACCCAGGAACTTGTGCTTGCTAGGCAAGCGCTCTACCACTGAGCTAAATCTCCAACCCCTCTCTGATTCCTTCAATGGGGGTCCCATTCTCAGTTCAGTGGTTTGCTGCTGGCATTCGCCTATGTTTTTACCATATTCTGGCTGTGTCTCTCAGGACAGATCTACATTCGGTTCCTGTCAGCCTGCACTTCTTTGCTTCATCCACCTTATCTAGTTTGGTGGCTATATATGTATGGGCCACATGTGGGACAGGCTCTGAATGGGCGTTCCTTCAGCCTCGGTTGTAAACGTTGCTTACTGATTCTTTCCCAAGGATATTTTTGTTCCCCCTTTAAAGAAGGAGTGAAGCATTCACATTTTGGTCATACTTCTTGAGTTTCATGTGTTCTGTGCATCTAGGGTAATTCAAGCATTTGGGCTAATAGCCACTTATCAATGAATGCATACCATGTGTGTTTTTATGTGATTGGGTTACCTCACTCTGGATGATATTTTCCAGTTCCATTCATTTGCCTATGAATTTCATAAAGTCATTGATTTTGATAGCTGTGTAGTATTCCACTGTGTAGATGTACCACATTTTCTGTATCCATTCCTCTGTTGAAGGACATCTGGGTTCTTTCCAGCTTCTGGCTATTATAAATAAGGCTCCTATGAACATAGTGGAGCATGTGTCTTAGTTTTATGTTGGAGCATCTTTTGGGTATACGCCCAAGAGAGGTATAGCTGGGTCCTCAGGTAGTTCAATGTCCAGTTTTCTGAGGAACTTCCAGAATGATTTCCAGAATGGTTGTGCCAGTCTGCAATCCCACCAACAATAGAGGAGTGTTCTTCTTTTTCCACATCCTCGCCAGCATCTGCTGTCACCGGAGTTTTTGATTTTAGCCTTTTGACTGGTGTGAGGTAGAATCTCAGGGTTGTTTTGATTTGCATTTCCCTTATGACTAAAGATGTTGAACATTTCTTTAGGTACTTCTCAGCCATATAGGATTCCTCAGCTGTGAATTCTTTGTTTAGCTCTGAACCCCATTTTTTAATAGGGTTGTTTGTCTCCCTGCCATTTAACTTTGTGATTTCTTTGTATATTTCGGTTATGAGCCCTCTATCAGTTGTAGAGATCTTTTCCCAATCTGTTGGTTGCCATTTTGTCCTAACAACAGTGTCCTTTGCCTTATAGAAGCTTTGTAGTTTTGTGAGATCCCATTTGTCGATTCTTGATCTTAGAGCATAAGCCATTGGTGTTTTGTTCAGGAAATTTTCTCCAGTGTCCATGTGTTCAAGACTTTTCCCCACATTTTTTTCTATTAGGTTGGACGTATCTGGTTTGGTGTGGAGGTCTTTGATCCACTTGGCCTTAAGCTTTGTACAGGGTGATAAGAATGGATTAATCTGCCTTCTTCTACATGCTGACCTCCAGTTGAACCAGCACCATTTGCTGAAAATGGTATCTTTTTTCCATTGGATGGTTTTGGCTCCTTTGTCAAAAATCAAGTGAGCATAGGTGTGTGGGTTCATTTCTGGGTCTTCAATTCTATTCCACTGGTCTATCTGCCTGTCCCTGTACCAATACCATATAAAAACTACATCTTCTTGAAGCAAACACAGACTTTGCAGCATCTTACTTGTTCTTTCCTTCACTTTGATTAGTGATTCTGCCATATAGCTCTACAGTGATGGCAAGTTATTATTTCTTTTCATTGTAGTATTTGCTTGTTTGTTTGTATTTTTTTATTGATTGGTTTTAATCTTTTTCAAGGTGATTTAAAATGTCTTCCTTGACATGTATTCCAAACACTAAGTGGGTTTGAAATTTTGTTTAAATTCCCCAAAATTTCTCTTAGTACTAGGAATTGTTCAAATAAGTCTTAAATAACATTGTCACTGTGGAGAAAGCATCTTTTAAATGGTATGAGACACCATATAAATGAGCTATGCTATGTAGTTTAGATGTCTCCTATATTACTTTGTGTAGAACTGTTCTCAAATATGTATAATGTATACATCAGCCTACAAGTATATTCATGCATAGTTTAAGAAAATAAAAAATATTGATGAGCAATAATAAAATATAAAAGAAGAAAAATGTTTAATAAGGTGGTTTGGTAATTTATTTCAGTGGCTACTGTCAGGTAGCATTCATAGAGCATGAATTCAAAATAGAAGGATATTTTACTCAATGTACTTTCAGAACTAATAATGTACACCTCTATCGAAGCACCAATCTTTTGTCTCCCTAATTAGAATGGTTATGAGATGATGTGGGTGCCCTATTATCATCTAGAGGACATGTGCTTACCCCATTACCTTCTGGAGAACAAAGTTCTAATAATTCTCTAAGGTTTATATACTTTTAAGTATGAGCAATGTGTCACCAGTCTGTAGTTGTAGTCTTATTACATAAGAGTACTTCATCAGTTAAAATGTTATTTTTTGTCTCAAAGAATCTATTTCTAAAATTTTCTCCCCAAAACCTTGATTATATTTGATATGATATAAATTTTTCAACTTCAGAGCTCACACTGCCCAGATAAAGAGGTAGTTTAACTTTACTTCTCCTACAGGTCCTGTAAATTCAAACACCAGAGTCAAACCCAGCTCTGATGGTGGCCACCTGCTGGCTGGAGCTTCCTCATACTTTTTACCTCCATGTCCATGTGATCACACAGATCTAACCTCCCATCTTCCTCTCCAATCATCTTGTTGTCCCATTCCCAAACTCCAGTGGAAAATCCCAGAGAATCCTTAGGCTATTAGGCTTAAGGATTAGGCCATAGGCTATTCTTAGGTATCCCTATGCTTATATACTGTCAGCCCGTTTGATCCATAAGGCTAAAAGGAGCTGAGATGTCAAGGTGAGAGGGTTGCTCAGAAGCATTGAGAGTATATATAGTGAATGACCACAGGAGGACCAGCTATCAGGAGGCAGATCAATTTTACTTACGGTATATCAATGGCAACAAAGGTTTAGAGGACTGAGGGGAGGAACATCAGGATGGGCTAAGGTCATTGGCTGGGTGTTTAGGGTACTTGGAATGCATCATTAGCATAGGAAAGCATTTCAGAAATTGAAGATGCTAGCTGAATATGTTTTATCAGGAGAAAGGAAATTGATCCTGTAATCTAATTGGGGCTATTGATATTTTTCAGGTAGAGGCATGTGTGTGGGTTTAAAATTCCCCAGAGAAGGTCAGAGAATGAGGAGCCGCACTAATGAAGTGAGTTTGCTATATTGCATTGAGCCCAGAGGCTATTCAGTCATGGCAGACTTCAACTTTAATTAGCAGAGTTATCAGTCCAGACATTCAGTCCAGGGAGGGAGATACACTAACTTCAGATTTTTTTAGTTCTCCTCAAAAATCCAATCCATTGGTCTCATTCCCAGCTCTGTAGCAGATCACTTGCTGTGGCTTCTCCTCACTTTCTGCCCACATTCCAAAAACAATAAGAAGTTCTTGTTAGAACATCCTGCTTTCCTCCCTACTGTGAATTCCTTCATCTCTCCAGATTTTTAGCCCATTACCATTGTTAGATGTCATTTCCTAATACCTACAAACATCATCTATGCAAAACTGCCAAGGACAACATTATGAAAACTCCCAGGAATATTCTCTATTCTGCAGCACATAGACACCACACACTCCTAGGAACTCGTTGAGCATCAGAATCCAAGAGACCAAAGACCCACCGAATAAAGATAACACATGAGCATCTAAAAATGAAACCATTCCAAATACAGATTACTAAATGCCAGCCTAAAATTACAACCAATAACAGCAAAAATAATAAGGCTCCACTAGGTACAGCAATGCTGTTATAGTAAGTTGCAAGAAATACAACCAAGCTGTAGCAAAAGACAAGGACATTAAAAATACCCTTTATGAATATGCAGGGGTTTTAAAAGAGGGAGTGAATAAATCTCTTTTAAAAATATCTGTGAAACACAAAGAAGCACTGGAAGGAAGTGAACAAAATAGTTTTGTAACTGGAAGTAAAAATAGTCAATAAAGAAAACTCAAACTGACAGAAATCTGGAAACACAAAACTTAGTATCTGGAAAAGGAACTTCAGGTTCAAGTCACACCAGCAGAACACAAGAGATGGATGAAAGAATATAAGATATTATAGACAAGAGAAAGGAAATAAATACCTCAGTCAAAGATAATATTAAATCATCATCATCATCATCATCATCATCACCACCACCACCACCACCACCACCACCATCATCATCATTAAGCTCTAAGCACCAAACATCCAGAAAATAGGGATACCATGGAAAAAGCAATATTCAAATAATAGGAACAGAGGATTAATAAGAAACCCATACCAAAGGCACAGAAAACATTTTCAACAAAATCATTGAAGAAAATTTCTGTACCCTAAAAAAGGAAATGACTATTAAGACACAAGAGAAATACAGAAAACCAAGTAACTGGACCAGGAAACAAATTCTCATGACTCATAATAATCAAAACACTAAGAACACAGTTAAAAAATGTGTACCCAACCAATGAACAGAAGCTGCTGACCCTTGTGGGTCAATTAAGGAAAAGCTGGAGGAAGCTAAGGAGGAGGTTGATCCTGTTGGAGAACCAGCAGTCTCAGTTAACCTGGATCACTCAAACACTGGATCAACAACCAGGAAGCATATATCAGCTAATATGAGGCCCCCAACACATACACAGCAGAGGAGTACTGGGTCTGGGTTCAGTCAAAGATGCACTCAACACTCAAGAGACTGGAAACCCCATGCAGTTTAGAGGTCTGTTGGGCTGGGGACATCTTTGTGGAGACAGAGAGGACAGGGAAGAGGGATGAGGTGTGGACAAGTCAAAAGGTGGATCGGGAGTTTAAAGGAAAAAAGCTTCAAAAAGGGGTAAATGACTAAGTAATATAAAAAACAAACCTATTAGGTTACTTCTTATCAATGGAGGTCCTAAAGTCAGAATACCCTGAACAGATATTCTAAAACCTTTAAGAAAACAAAGATGTCTGCCAACAAAATTTTCAATTACAATAAATTGAGTGAAAAAAATTTACATGTAAAGAAATAATCAATTTTACATTTGGGGCATAGATGTTAACTATGTTAACTGAAAGATTATCTTGGTGGACTCTTCTTTTGATGAGTATGAAGTGTCCTTCCCTGTCTCCTTTGATTTAACTGTGTTTTGAATTATATTTTGCTTTATTTTAAAATAGTGACACCAGATTGTTTCTTCAGTACATTTGCTTAGGAAAAAAAATTTCCATCTCTTTTTATTCTGCGGTAAAGTCCATCTTTGATGTTAAGGTGTATTTCTTGTAGGGAGAATGATAGATCCTGTTTTCACATTTATTCTGTTAGTCTGTTTTCTTTTTACTAATGAATTGAACTCACTACTATTCTCAGCTTCATGTGGAAACAGAAATATCCCAGGATAGCTAAAATCAAAATAGTCTCAAAACAAACAAACAAAACAAAACAAAACAAAAAGAAAAAGAAAATCTATGGGATGTATAACCAACATTGACCTCACCTTGTACAATAGGTTTACAGTATTTAAACAGCATGGTATGGGCACTAAAACAAAACAAAAACAAAAACTATATAGTGGTTAATGGAATTAATTGAATACTCAGACATAATCCACACATATATGGAGAGTTTATTTTTAATAAAGACTACAGAAATACACATATGACAAAAGATAACATCTTCAACACATGGTCCCAGTCAAATTAGATAGGTTCAAGAAGAAGAGTCCAAACATATCCATATTTATCACCTTGAACAAAAGTCAGCTCAAAATGGATCAAATAAAATTCAATATAAAATCAGACACACTGATTCTAAAAGAAGAGTAAGTGGAGAATAGCCTTGAATTCAGTGACAAAGCAAAAGATTTTCTTGAAAACATAGCATTAACACAGGCACAAAGACTAATAGTACATGGGATCTCAAATCGAAGAAACTTTTGTGTTCCAAAGAATACCTTAATTTGGACAAAGTAGCAGCCTACATGAGGAAAAAAAAGATTTTGGCAAATATGTATCTGATAGAGGATTAGAATTCAAAATATATAGATATATAAAGCACATATTCAATAAACAAATAAAATACATTAAATAATGGGGTGTTTATTTTAACAGAAAATTCTCAAAAAAAACCCTTAAATCTCCCAGAGCACAGAATGAAATGTTCAACATCTATAACAGCAAGAAAATGTAAAACCAAACTACTTTGATATTTCATTTTGCACCCATCAAATTTCTAAGTTCAATAAAACCAATTATAGTTCATGGTGACAAAGAGGTGAAATAGGGGAAATACTACTTCTTTGCTGATGGGATTGAAAGCTTGAAAGCCACTTTGGAAATCACTGTGATAGTTTTTCAGTGTGGTGAGAATCAATCTACCTTGCTATGCTAATGTTAGCAATAGACTTAAAGGATGCCTCATCCTATTTCAGAAATTCTTGACAAACTATGTTTATTGCTGATCTATCCATTATAGCAGGAAAATTGGAAACAACCGACATTTTATTCACATGATAAATGGATAAATAGAATGTTGAACATTCTCATATGGATCTTTATTAAGCTATTAATGACTGAATTATCATAGACATCGAATGACAAATATGTTGTTCATTTATTTATCTTTTAGTGTTACTAGTTCAATCACTGACAAGCTAGCTGTAATGCATAAAGCCATAGTTAGGTATACAGTAAGGGACTATAAAATGCAAGTAAATCTTCCAAGCAAAGGAAAAAAGCTTAATGACTGATGTAGAGATGAAGTGAATGGATTGTGCACCTCAAGTCTGCAGGAAGAGGAGAAAAGAGAACCAAAGAGGGAATACAGGGAGACATAGAAGGGCTACTTAAAGGATAATATAACCTATTATAGGAGAAGCTCACTAAATATATAAATATATATAAATGAAGTTCCTAAATGGAGGGTACTCAGAGCCACAGCTGGACATTCCTTGCCACACAATGAAGAATCCAATTCTGTAAATATGTTACATCTAATTGAGATGCTGGTCAAAAGTATTCTATGTGAATTGCAAACAGCCCAGGCTGTTGGCAAAGCCATAGGTTGCTCTCAAGTGACAGATGATAAGGCTACATTTCTGAAGACAATACATACACAAGTGATTGAATATTCAGAGGTCCAGCAGAGGCCTACCTAGTGTCTTTCCAACTCTGGGCTAATGTTTTTCATATTGAAAAGTATGCTCTATACCCAAATCCCTTGGGGGAGAGTTCTGTATTTTCAGAAGGACAGATAATCCTGAGAGATCAGGTGAGACCACCACTTCTGCTCACACTCCTTGCTCAAGAGGAACCAGCCTAAAGCATTCTGGACATAGGAACCTAGGAGCAGTCAGAGACAGGATCTTTCCAGTCTCTAGCTAGGCCCAGAGCTGAACTTGTGACACACTTCTGGGTACCCAAAGCCTACTGGGAAAAAGTCAATATCCAGGAGTGCTGGCACACAGGCTTACAGTAAGGTCAAGTCACTGTGAGGGACAGAAAGACCAGCTAAAACCAAAAAACTGAATGGAGAAAACTTCCATAAATAAAAGAAAAAGATGCCCATAGTCATATAAGAAAACTTCAGAGATCCAAATAGATTGGGCCAGAAAAGAAATTCCTCCCATCACATAATAGTCAAAACACCAAATACACAAAACAAAAAAAGAATATTAAAAGCAGTAATGTCAAAGGTCAAGTCACATTAAAGGCAGACCTATCAGAATTAGGTCTTCTCATAAGACTCATATTTTATTGAGTATTTTTGGGATGATATTCATAAGGGAAATTGGTCTAAAGTTCTCTTTCTATTTTGGGTCTTTGTGTGGTTTATGTATAAGCATATTTGTGGCTTCATATAAGTAATTAGATAATATTCATTCTGTTTCTATTTTGTGGAATAGTTTCGACAGTATTGATATTAGACCAGACTTCTCATAAGAGACTATGAAGGCCAGAAGACCTTGGACTGATGTTGTATAGAAACTAAGAGGTCAAAAATGCCAGCCTAGGCTACAATATCAAGCAAAACTATCAATTAACGTAAATGGAGAAACCAAGATAATCCATGACAAAGCCAACTTTAAACACCGTCTTTCCACAAATTCAGCCCTACAAAGGATAATTGATGAGAAATTCCAACACAAGAAGGAAAACTACACCCTAGCAAAAGCAAGTAAGTAATCCCTTTGCAACAAGTGCCTCTAAAGAGAAATTGCACAGAGCATATACTAGCAGCTTGACAGAACACTTAAAAGATCTAGAACAAAAATAACCAAATATACCCAAGAGGAATAGAGAGCAGGATATTATCAAACTCATGGCTGAAATCAACCAAGTAGAAACAAAAAGAACTATACAACGAATCAACAAAACCAGGAGCTGGTTCTTTGAGAAAAATCAACAAGATATATAAACCCTTAGCCAGAGTAACCACAGGGCACAGAGAAAGAATCAAAATTAAGAAAATCAGAAATGAAAAGGGAGACATGACACAGTCTGAAGAAATTTTTAAAAAAAATCATCAAATCCTACTACAAAAGCCTAAATTCAACAAAACTGGAAAATCTGGATGAAATCGACAATTTTCTAGACAGATATCAGGTAGCAAAGTTAAATCAGAAGCAGATAAATCATCTAAACAGTCCCATAACTCCTAAAGAAATAGAAGCAGTTATTAAAAGCTTCCCACCAAAAAAGCCTAATACCAGATAAGTTTAGTGGAGAACTCTATCAGACCTTCATATAAGACTTAATACCAATACTGTCTAAAGTATTCCACAAAATAGAAACAGAATGAATACTACCCAATTACTTATATGAAGCTATAAATATGCTTATACATAAACCACACAAAGACCCAACATAGAAAGAGAACTTCAGATCATTTTCCCTTATGAATATCAACCCAAAAATACTCAATAAAATATTTGCAAAGGACACTCCTCCATTGTTGGTGGGATTGCAGAAAGGTACAACCATTCTGGAAATCAATCTGGAGGTTCCTCCGAATATTGGACATTGCACTACCTGAGGACACAGCTATACTTCTCTTGGACATATACCCAAAAGATGCTCCAACATAAAACAAAGACACATGCTCCACTATGTTCATAGCAGCCTTATATATAACAGCCAGAAGCTGGAAAGAACCCAGATGTCCTTCAACAGAGGAATGGATACAGAAAATGTGGTACATCTACACAATGGAATACTATTCTGCTATCAAATACAGTGACTTTATGAAATTCATAGGCAAATGGATGGAACTGGGAAATATCATCCTGAGCAAGGTAACCCAATCACATAAAAACACACATGGTATGCATTCATTGATAAGTGGATATTAGCCCAAATGCTTGAATTACCCTAGATGCACAGAACACATGAAACTCAAGAAGGATGACCAAAATGTGAATGCTTTACTCCTTCCTTAAAAATGGGAACAAGAATACCCTTAGGAGGGAATGGGGAGGCAAAGTTTAGAACAGAGGCTGAAGGAACCCTGATTCAGAGCCTACCCGATATGTGTCCCATACATATACAGCCACCAAACTTGATAAGATGGATGAAGCAAAGAAGTGCAGGCTGACAGGAACTGGATGTAGATCCGTCCTTAGAGACACAGCCAGAATATGGTAAAAACATAGGCGAATGCCAGCAGCAAACCACTGAACTGAGAACGGGGCCCCTGTTGAAGGAATCAGAGAAAGGACTGAAAGAGCTTGAAGGGGCTTGAGACCCCATATGAACATCAATGCCAACCAACCAGAGGTTCCAGGGACTAAGGCACTACCGATTGATTATACATGGACCCTGAGCACCAACTGCATAGGTAGCAATGAATAGACTATTAATGGCACTAGTGGAAGGGGAAGCCCTTGGTCCTGCCAAGGCTGGACCCCCAGTGAACGGGATTCTTGGAGGAGGGCAGTAATGGGGGTAGGATGGTGAAGGGAACACCCATATAGAAGGGGAAGTGGAGGGGTTAGGGAGATGTTGGCCTGGAAACCGGGAAAGGGAATAACATTTGAAATGTAAATAAGAAATACCCAATTTAATAAAGATGGAAAAAAATAAAAAAAATTTAAATAAACAAAAAAGAATCACAAACTGAATCCAAGAACACATCAAAAAGATCATCCATCATGATCAAGCAAGCTTCATCCCAGGAATGCAAGGATGGTTCAATGCAATCCACTATGTAAACAAATCCATCAATATAATCCACTATGTAAACAAATTCAAAGGGTGGAAAACACATGATAATCTGATTAGATGCTGAGAAAGCATTTGACATAATTCAACACCCTTCATGTTATAAGTGTTTGAATGATCAGGAATTCAAGGCCAATATCCAAGCATAGTAAAGTCAATATGCAGCAAACCAGTAGCCAGCATCAAACTATATGGAGAGAAACTTGAAGCAATCTCACTGAAATCAGGAACTAGACAAAACTGCCCACTCTCTCCCTATTTATTTAATATACTACTCAAAGTTCTAACCAGAGCAATCAGACAACAAAAGGGGGGCAAATAGATACAAATTGAAAGGAAGAATTCAAAATATCACTATTTGCAGATGATATGATAATATACTTAAGTGACCCCTATGGTTCCGCCAGAGAACTACGATGCCTGATATAATACTTCAGAAATGTGGGTGGACATAAAATGAGCTCAAACAAATCAGTAACCTTCTTCTACTCAAACGATAAACAGGCTAAGAAAGAAATTAGATAAACAATACCCTTCACAATAGTCACAAATAACATAAAATGCCTTTGTATGACTCTAAACCAACCAGTGAAAGATCTATATGACAAGAACTTCAAGTCTTTGAACAAAGAAATCGTAAAAGATCTCAGAAGATGGAAAGATTTCCCATGATCATGGATTGGCAGAGTTAATATTGTAAAAATGACCATCTTTCCTAAAGCAATATAGATACAATGCAATCCTCATCAAAATTCCAACTCAATTCTTCATACAGTTAGAAAGATCAATTTGCAAATTCTTTGCCATAACAAAAAGCCAGGATAATGAAAAGTTTCCTCAACAATAAAAGAATTTCTGGGGAATCACCATCCCTGACCTCAAACTGTATTACAGAGCAATAGTGATAAAAACTGTATGGTACTTGTACAGAGATAGTCAGGTAGATCAATGGAATAGAAATGAAGATCCAGAAGTGAACCCATACAACTATGTTCAAACGATTTTTGACAAAGGAGCTAAAGCCGTCTAGTGGATAAAAAGATAGCATTTTCAACAAATGGTGCTTGTTCAACTTGAGGTCAGAATGGAGAAGAATACAAGTTGATTCATTCTTATTGCCCTATATAAAACTCAAGTTCGAGTGAATCAAGGACCTCCACATAAAACCAGATACGTTCAAATTCATAGAAGAAAAAGTGGGGAAGAGCCTTCAACTCATGGGCACTGGGGAAAAGAACATCAATGGCTTATCCTTTAAGATCAAGTGTTAAGAAATGGAACCTCATAAAATTGCAAAGCTTCTGTAAGACAAAGGAAACTGTCATTCAGACAAAACAGCATCCAATAGATTGAGAATATGTTTACTGATCCTACATCTGATAGAAGGCTAATGTCCAATATATACAAAGAACTCAAGAAGATAGACTCCAGAGAATCAAATAACCACGTTAAAAATTGGGTAGAAAGCTAAACAAAGAATTCTCAACTGAATAATATCAAATGGCTGAATCACCTAAAGAAATGTTCAACATCCTTAGTTGTGGTTTATCCTGAAGTTATCTGTATTTTGATGCTAATTCCACTACCCAAGGACAGCTGCCTAATCAGTATTCAAGAATCAGGTGACTTCACCAGAACCTTCTCCCCATTGAATTTGTAAAGTACAGGTGAGGGGCAGGTACAGGATAGAAGGAGGCCTGTCATTGGAGGAGAAGGAAGGATGGGAAGGAGAGAAATTTGAAGGAAGAGGAGGAGACTAGAAGAGAAAAGAAGAGACAGGAGGGAGAGAGGGAGAAGCCATGGCAGGTGATGTTAAGATTCTGCTCTGTGTATTATTGTTGTTATTAATGTTCCTAAGGGATGGATGGTACTGGGCTTTGTATGTTTAAGTGGGCAATTATATCTTATCAATTGGATCTAAGATTATTGTGTTGTGTGTTCTTTCATGTGAAGGTTTTTTGTGTAGGAAAGTGTGTGGCTGGGATGTGCTTCCGCCAAGATACCTTGGGGCACCACGGTGCTGGACCTAGCGATGTAAAAGACAACAATACATTTTTTTATTTTTCATATTTTTATGACAACAGTTAGTCATCAGGGAAATGCAAATCAAAACAACACTGAGATTCCACCTCATAGCAGTCAGAATGACTAAGATGAAAAAATGCAGGTGACAACAGATTCTAGCAAGGATATGGAGAAACAGGAACACTCCTCTATTGTTGGTGGGATTGCAAGCTGGTACAACCACTCTGGAAATCAGTCCAGAGGATCCTCAGAAAACTGGAGTACTACCTGAAGACCTATCTTTACCACTCTTGGGCATATACCAAAAGATACCCCAATATAAAGCAAGGAAACATGCTCCACTATGTTCATACCAGCTTTTTTTTTTAAAGAATAATAGTCAGAAGCTGGAAATAACCCAGATGTCCTTCAACAGAGGAATATGTACTGAAAATGTGGTACATTTACCCAATGGAGTACTATTCAGCCATTAAAAAAATAACTTCATAAATTCATAGGCAAATGGATGGAACTAGAAAATATCATCCTGAGTGAGGTAACCCAATAACAAAAATTCCACACATGGTATGCACTCAACTGATAAGTTGATATCAGCCCCAAAGCTCAGATTATCCAAGATACAATCCACAGACCACATGACGCTCAAGAAGGATGAACAAAGTGCAGATACTTCAGTCCTTCTGAAAAAGGGGAACAAAAATATTCATAGGAGAAGATATAGGGACAAAATTTGAACTAGACACTGAAGAAATGGATATTCAGAGCTTTTCCAACCTGGGAATCCAGTTCATATACATACAGCCACCAAACCCAGATGATATTGCTGATGCCAAGAAGTGTATCCTGACAGGAGCCTCATATTGCTGTCTCCTGAGAGACTCTGTCAGAGCATGAGAAATACAGAGGCAAATGCTCACAGCCAACCATTAAACTGAGAATGGGATCCTCACTGGAGGAGATAGAGAAAGTATTGAATGAGCTGAAGGGGATTGCAACCCCATAAGAACAATACCAATCAACCACAGCTCCCAGGGACTAAACCACCGTCCAAAGAGTACACATGGTTCCAGCTGCATATGTAGCAGGGACGGTCCTGTTGGGCACTAATGGGAGGAGAAACCCTTGGTCCTAACAAGGCTGGACCCCCTAGTGTAGAGGAATGTCAAAGCAGGGTCGGGGAAGGGTTAGGTTGTTAGGTGGGGGAACAGCCTCATAGAAGAAGTGGGAAGGGTGATGGGATAGGGAATTTATAGACAGGATACTGGAAAAGGTGATAACATTAGAATTGTAAATACAAAAATATCCAATAAAAAAATGCTCTGTAGGCTACCCAAGAGCAAATACTATCCAACTAAAATCCCTTAATTCTTCATTATTATCTTGACTAAAATGTTACAGTAATGCTTGGTGGTTCAGACCTTGTAATATTAACCAATCTATATCTGATTTGATTTAAGGTCCACTCTATGAGATGGTTTCTATACCCAGCACAGATTGGATGACTCAGAACCTCAAATTAGATAGTCCAAATAACTATGCATAAGCAAGTACTCTTTTCTAGTAAAGTAATATAGCACTGAAATGTTACCTAATGACATTTCTAGTATATGCATAGATCTTTGCTTTCTCAGTCATCATCAATGAAGCTTTACCCAGTAGCAGGTAGAAAAAAAACCGCAGAGATCTACTGCCAGACAATACCCCGAGAATGAGAGACTTTGGATCACTCAGCTCTAGATACGTTTTCTCCCTCAGATATCCCCTCTTCCCCAAATATCTGGGAATGCTACAGAAGAATAGGGTAAAAGAATGCAAGAGCAAAAAAATAAAAATTAAAAACAAATAAATGAAGAATGGAGGACACCACAAAAACAAGACCTAAACAAGACAGACACACATGTGAATTCATAGAGACCAAGAGAAGTGTACAAAGATCGGTGACAGTATGCATGTGAGGGGATCCTACAGGTGAAATGAGAAGTGGACACCTGACCTATATGTTGCCCAAAAAATATCTCCAATTAATAACCAATTGTAAATGATAATGTAGTTTAGTCCAAGGAAAACGAACTGGGAAAACAAACTACATTTAAAGGTATTGTGTATACCCAGAAATTGATGGCCAACAGAAAGCACTCTAAAATATGTGACTAGAGGTTCCTTTTCTTATAATGTCAAGACAGTGCAATATTATTGTTATTACTATTATTCTTTCTATTAATATTTTGTACTTTTAATATTTTTATTATTTTTCTTTTTTATGACCCTGCCAGTATTTTCTGTGTATATATCATCCTTTATTTTTTGTTCTTTAATGAGCTTCCAATCTGTACAAACAAGTTTTCTCTAAATATCTAGTCTTTTCTTAGGCTATTTTCCTTCTGTGTATTTGTTTTATCCTTCCCCAATATTTTTGCATTTACTTTATCTTGTTTGGTTTTATGATTTAATGAAGGGAGTGGATCAAGATGGGAGGATAGGAGGGAAGGAACTTGGAAAAGTAGACGAAGGGGGTTCTGTAGTAAGGATATTATAACATCAAAATGTATTTCCAATAAAAGAAATATATCTATTTATTTTAACTTTTTAAGAATGGAAAAAAATTTAAATATGTATAAAATTTTTATTGGATACAATTTTAAATACTTCACTATGAAAGATAATTCTTTACTAAACTATACATTGTAGAAAAGATGATAATTTAAAAAAAACCTAAATCATTATAGCTTGCACATACTTTCTATTTATAATATAATAAGACCTGTAATAATTCTTAAAAAATAGAAATCACACGAATAACAGACTAAAAAATTGTCTTTACACTTACTACATCAATAAAAGATAAGATTTTGATAATGTTATAGTTCACGGGAAAGCTTTATAATCTGAGAAGCATTATGTTCCATACACACCACTAGTGCTGTCCTTTGCATTTGTAAGGGTAGTGATGAGGCAAAAAGCAAGGTTGCTCCATCTCCAGAAGCAAAAGCACAATATTGTGTTAGAAGGAAATATTCTACCTTAATATAGGACTCAAGTCCTTAAGTTTATAGATTAAATGAAATTTCAATTATTTTCGCTCTCAACACTAGGATGTTTTTGGGTCTGAATCTGAATCATTTAAAGAGGTTAGATTTACTGCTGGGATCTGTGTAGGAACTTATGGTATTCAAATTTAAATGTGAGTCAAAGTGTTACATGAAAAAAAACTCTATTAGCTAATCCTTTAAACTGTCTTTTTCCCCCCATTGATTCCTGTACACAGGGCAAGCAAACAAATAGTCCTAAAGGTGTCAAAACTACAAAGATTACCCAAGGAAACTGTCTGTTTTATTACTTGGTGATTGAACACTCAAAATTTAATCTGGTTTCTCATTATCCGAATAATTCATCTAAGTATAGAGAATTTCATTGAGATGTATAGATTTTGGAAGTGGTTAACAGTGGTGTATGAGTTTTTAAATTTGCAACAATTTTACAAAAAATTTTAAGGATATTTAAAAAATTAATTTCTGCTTAAATTAAATAAATATTCAGTCAAAAATTTTAATATCTTTAGTAAAAACTGAAAATAACGTACTTGCTATGATAAACACTCTTTTTCTTTTGGCCATTGATATACCTGCAGGAAGACATGTAGGAAATATGATAAACTTTTCACAATATTGGTTTTCTAACATGTTAATAAGAGCCATCTTCTATAAATTATTGCTGAATGTATATGCCTCTTTGATTTAGGTCTTAATTACTCACAGTGACATAGAAAGCAGAGATTATTCTTACACTAAGAGACTTCACGGGGACATATCAGACCACAAAAGGAGAATAAATGCAAGGAATGGTCCACCATAGTCCTATGGAACTGTATTTGAGTAGCAGTTATTTCTTAATTCAGATACTAAGAGAAGTCTCTTTGAAAGTAAGATTCACAATACTGTTAAAGGCATAAATAATTTCTTGGTTAAAGGCATAAATAATTTATTGGTTATTATCTAATAGTAAATCCCATATCTTTCCATTATTAATGAAATTTGGTATATTAGAAAACTTGAAGTTGTCCTGCTTCATTGATTAAGGCTCACAAATGATATTGGCATCAGTAATAATGCTCCTATTCAGTTTGGCATTTTCTTTTTTTTTTCTTTTTCTTCTTCTTCTTTTTTTTAGAATATGGATAGCATAATATATTAAACCAATATGTTTCCTTCTAATAGTTTTTTTCTTTTATTGGCTTTTTATAAAAATTACATTTCAAATGTTATTCCCTTTCCCTGTTTCCCCTTCAGAAACCTATCCCATTCCCCACCCACTGCTTCTATGAGAGTGCTCACCTACCCTCCCACCCACCCACTCCCTCCAACCTCCCCACCCTGGCATTCCTCTACACTGGGGCAACATGGAACCTTTACTGGACCAAGGATCTCTCCTCCAACTGATGCCTGACAAGGCCATCCTCTACTACATATGCTACTGGAGCGATGGGTCACTCCATGTATACTCTTTGGTTGGGGGTTTAGTCCCTTGGAGCTCTGAGGTGTCTGATTTGTTGACATTGTTGTTCATCCTATGGGTTTGCAACCCCTTCAGCTCCTTCAGTCCTTTCCTCCTTCATTGGGGACTCCATTCTCAGTCTAATGGTTGGCTGCAAGCATCTGCCTCTGTATTTGTCATGCTCTGGCACAGCCTCTCAGGTGACAGCTATAGAGCAGTTTCTAATGAAATAGAAACTCTAAATACTTATTGAAATTTTAAAAATAATAAAGGAAATGTCTTTGCCATTATCTGACATAAAAGTAGTCAATGTGAATAAACACCAAAATAGGATTCATGAATAATTTGAACAAGTATTTCTTTGAGTTTTAGTTTTGAGGAATGGTTTAATGCTTTAGAAAAAAAAATTATCCATTCCTTGGAAACCTAATATTATAAGACATTGTGCAGAGTATACAAAGGGTAGCAAATTATTAAAGGTGATGTATTAATTTTAATAATATACTATTATTACGTATAATACTTACAAGAAACTGATATCCTTAATGATGTGCATTTTAGATTTCTTTTGAAATCATTAGCAGAATATCATTCAGTAAGCAAGGATCTATTTAAAACAAAGTATTTTAAAGTTGAGTTTTTCAGTGACCTTTCTTTATTTTACATCCTTTTACCTTAGTTTTGACTTTAAATGAAGCCAGGCACTAGTAATATCATCATGTATGCACAGGCAGCATCAGTACCAATCATCCCTCAGGTAAAACTGACAGGTGAAAAGGCAAGTGAATAAAGGACACATTTCCATTGGAATGTGACTCCTTTTCTCAGCCTGTTTCATTCAAAGCTTGACAAATTTTGTTTAAGATTTTATTACTATTTACACTGAAATATTTTTGTAATTTGTCACTAAAATGACTATTAATGGTATTAAGAAAATTAGAGATAAATGCTGGGCAATTGTCAACGAATCTGATGTAAAAGGGAATTAATGAGATTGCAAAGAGATAGACATCTAAGAAAGGTGAAATCAAAATACGGAGCTATTCATTAGATTGATTTAATCTATAAGGATGCATACCTGGAAAGCAAAGACCTATTTAAAATTGGGTTTATTCAGGATGAACGTTGACACTATGAATAAGAATCTTTCAACTTATTTGCTTAGGCTATCTGAGTAAACCTTTTGAATCATTGTGTATGAGAAAAATAATTCACTATTATTATATAAAGTAAAAATTTAAACTTATGTAATTAAATTTAGCAATTTTGACTATCACTTATTCTACTTTTACGTATTTTTATACTTATTTACATTGTGTGGCACACGCGTGCGTGCGTGTGTGTGTGTGTGTGTGTGTGTGTGTGTGTGTGTGTGTGTGTGTGTTCTTGCGCCTGAATGACATGGCACACAAATGGAATCTATAGATTTCTTGTGGGAACTACTTCTCTTTCTACACTTCAGGTGTAGAGAATCAAATTGAAGTCCTCGGGCTTGGCAACAAGCATGCTTGTTCACTGAAAAGTTTAGTGAGTTAAAATAATGAACTATATATAGTACATTTTACCTGTTTATGCACATTGATATGTTTCAGGTAATTCTAATACATTGTGTTTTGAGGAACAGTTTACAGAATAAAACTTGGATAGCATAATAAATAATAAGACACTAGAGATAGGGCCCAGCAGTGCTGTAGGCCACCATCATTGAAATGAGCAAAGAGATAGAAACACAGCTTGTTTATTGGTCAATCAATTGGAGTTTTAATCCATAGTTATACCACTGTATAACCTTAAGGCTTTGAATAGGGTATTTTGCCCCCTTGGTACATTCTGTTCTTCAGAAGTACCACTTTGTGAATGTTAGTCCTCATTTCTCATAACCACAAACTAGCAGTAGAGCTGAGGCTGCCCCAATTCCTATACATGCCCAGTGGTGTGGTGATCCCGTAAGTAGGCAGAATATTTCAGTAGTTAAATCTGAATCAGCCAAGGAGGAAGCATGAAGAACTTATATAATAACATTGTTAGTACTCACAAAGTTTAGCAAACTGCGTTTGTTAGCACAGATAGAAGTCTAAAAGAGGGAGGAGTAAAAGAAAGGGTAATAGACTGTATTTTAAATAATGTCTGAAGGGACTGGGAGGAAGATGAATGACAGAGTGGGTAGGAAGAGCACAAAGCATAATGATGCATAATAATGTCACAATGAAGTACAGTACTTTGCATGCTAACAATAAGTAAAATCAACATGAATAATCGAAAACGTGGCTTATATCTCTGGGAAAATAGGCCCAGCTGGATAATTCAAGATGAATTTGCCTACATATAATCCTTTGAGTCCATTCACTAAAACCATTTTCTTTTTCCAGAAGCTGAGTACATGTTAGAAATGCTTACTTATCCCATGGGGGAGCTGAGAAAATTTTGCCACCTCTTTTCAATGTCTGTTTCTATTAGATAAAATACAATGATAGACCAATCCACCAATACATATCCATTTATTTGTTGGGTTAGATTTCTTTCATAGTAACTTTTATTAGTTATGCAAACTTGAGTACACATAGTCCATCGTTTATTTAATATGACTGTTTTCAAATATATTGCAATTTGAGTCACACTATATTCTGACATCCCGGAAGAAAAAAATATATGCTAAATTAATGTATTTTAAAATTTCAAATAAGAAGTTCTTGGTCCTGCCAAGACTAGACCAAAAAGTGTAGGGGAATGTCAGGGTGAGGAGGCAGGAGAAAGGGTGGTTGAGGAGGGGGATCACCCTTATAGGAAAAGGAGTAGGGGGATGGGGTAGGGGGCTTATGGACAGGAAACTGAGAAAGGGAATAATATTTGAATTATAAATAAAAAATATCCAATAATAATTGAAAAAAGAATTTTCACTAGAGGTACAAAATTACAGGTACTTATTTTTTGCTAATTTTAAGACATCATAATGGTTAATGGTAAATATGCCCATGTATATTTGATTTATAATTTATTTCAACAATGTTTTCAAACAATTATTTATCTTTAGTTTATTGATTTCCATGTAAAGTCCAAATGCAACTCAAAAATGATGATCTCTACACTTCTGTTAAACTGCTGTAGAAATTGTAGAAATTTATACAATTACAACAAGACAAAAATCAGATCAAAGGATGGCTTATTTGCTTGTAGTATAATTGAGAAAGTAAGGTCAAAAACATCATATGGAGAAAATACACATTTAAAAATAAACATGAAGATCTTTCATCTCAAACGAAATGTGAAATGTCCTAGAAGGAATTTATGCCAATGTACATCTCTTGAAATACTAAAAAAAGACATGCCTTCATTCCATATTTTATATTGTGCTAGACCTTTAATAGCACCTTTACCAACACTGCTGGATTTTCTGAGAGAGAGAGAGAGAGAGAGAGAGAGAGAGAGAGAGAGAGAGAGAGTCTAGCCCATTTATCCTTCTTCAGTTTAGATCTTCTTTTGTGATTTGAAGGAACTTATTTTAAAAAAAACATTTTTGCTTGACTAACCATTGTATATTTTATAAAAGAGACAATTTTTATTAAACTTCAGGTTATCATATGAGATGACAGTGATTGTTTTTAAATGTCAAATTTATTATATATTAAAGATTAATATGTATTCATATCTATAAATTTTATAATATACAATGTATAGATATTTTATATAGAGAAAATCGATATTAATTTTTATCCTTTAACAAGTTTTTTATTTATGTGTGATCTGTCTTTCTTTTTCACATAAAGATCTTGCAATCTTGATAGGAAAAATATAATGAGGAAGGTATGCAATATCTCATCGATAACTTCTCAAATCATGTTCTTATATATCAAACCTAAGCAGTAGATCACGCTTTGTCTTTATCACTTCTCAGTTCATTTTTCAGTCTGTGATTAGAAATGCCATGGTGTATTCTCAATAATTGTTTGATAGTAACTATTAACATTTCACCTTCTCGCTAACATCAGACAGCAGAGCCTTTTGCATTCTATCAAGAGAGTACTAATAACTAAAACTTTACATTTAAATCAATGAAAAATTGCTATATAAATAATGTTCAATACTGAGAAAACAGAGATTTAAGAAAATGCTATAATTTCATGAAAATTCTTTTTCTAAAATATAAAGAATTAAAGCATGCAAAAGAAGAAAATAAAACTTAAAAACAATATGAATAGTTCCCAATAAAATATTAAGCGTTATAATATTTCAAACACTGTGCGAATTCTTGACTTATTTTTACATATATATGATAATTTCCTTACTTCAATTAGGAGAAAACTATAACTTAATAGAGAAAAAAATTTCCAAAACAGGAGGGTGTGGTGTGTGATTATACACTGGAAAAAATGCTTATTATAGCTTTGGTGTGAAATTAGGGTGAAGAAGAAGAAATTATGAATATTTGACAAGGTGGACCATACTTTAAATGAATCTAAAATCAAAGAGAATATATCTGTACATATTTTATTGTACAACTAATATTACAATCTAATCAACTTAAGCACTTTTAACAGTAGGCATTTTAACTAATCTCTCTCTCCTCTCTCTCTCTCTCTCTCTCTCTCTCTCTCCCCCTACACCCTCAGTTCCCCTCCCCATGCCCTGAATAAAACTCTATTCTATATTATACTGTCATGTGGCTGGTCCGAAGGTAGTGACTTATTTCAATTGATTGTTCATAGTCAGTTACAGATGGAACTCATGTTCTACACTTTCCCCTCTTCTCATTGATATATATATATATATATATATAAATAATACACTCACTGATAATATATGATATATAATATATAATATATGATATATAATTATATATGATATATAATATATGATATTTGCTGTATAATATATTTAATTATATATAATTAAATATAATATATGATATATTATATATATAATTAAAAATAAGAGTGAGATATATTCCTTGAGTGCTGTGGCTAACATTAGGGATGTGAGAATGAAAGCACCAACAGAATGGGCCTCCTACTCTCTATTGCAATGGGAAATTCCACTGCACTCCTTTGAGACACTGGCCTGGATAGGCACGCATTGACCACTGTGTAAATGTAATGAGTCTTCTCTGGGTTTGTTATGTTTCAAACGTACAAAGGATAATATTAAACAACGTTTGCCAATAACAGAATTAGTAATATGTGTTTTCTTTAAAAATCAATTAGTTTTAACTGCAATTGCTTTCAAAGTAAATACGGTAGAATTAAAATGTTTCATAATTTTATTTTTAGACTTGCTAAAATAATAAATAATATTTAGAATGTAGGTTTTAATGTTTATGAAGTTACAAGGTGAAAATAGTAGCGTTTCTGATTTTCTGAAGTATGCATTGATATTTTAAAATCAATTATTATAATTTCTGTCTGTCACATATACTTGTGTTTGATTTCTCACACAGTTAAATTTAGAAGTACCTATTCGAATGGTCATTTTCATCAGTACCACTAATATTTCCTCACAGTTTCTTTTATGATTTTTCTTATTTTAGAAAAACAATTTAAAGGCATTATAGCTAGAAGAAGAAAATCTTCATATTCTAACATGGTTCATTAAGAAGCAAAGAAGTGCAGACTGACAGGAGCCGGATGTAGATCGCTCCTGAGAGACACAGCCAGAATACAGCAAATACAGAGGCGAATGCCAGCAGCAAACCACTGAACTGAGAATAGGTCCCCTATTGAAGGAATCAGAGAAAGAACTGGAAGAGCTTGAAGGGGCTCGAGACCCCAAAAGTACAACAATGCCAAGCAACCAGAGCTTCCAGGGACTAAGCCACTACCTAAAGACTATACATGGACTGACCCTGGACTCTGACCCCATAGGTAGCAATGAATATCCTAGTGGGAGCACCAGTGGAAGGGGAAGCCCTGGGTCCTGCTAAGACTGAACCCCCAGTGAACTAGACTGGTTGGGGGAGGGCGGCAATGGGGGGAGGGTTGGGAGGGGAACACCCATAAGGAGGGGGAGGGGGGAGGGGGATGTTTGCCAGGATACCGGGAAAGGGAATAACACTCGAAATGTATGTAAGAAATACTCAAGTTAATAAAAAAAATAACTCACTTTTCAGCTTTATGTATAAAACAAAAGGTTTTGAAGTAACTTAATTGTATAGACTAAAAAGTTATACTGCATCTTACAGTGTCAGATATTATGCACAGGGATAAAACACACACACACACACACACACTCACACACACTCACACTCATATACACACACTCACACACACACACAAAGGAATATTCAACTGATTGTTTTGCAATGAACACACCTATTATTTATTTATTTATTTTTCTGATTTTAACCCAAAACTGTATTGAAGATATTTATTTAATCATTATAAAAACCTAACATTTCCAAAATATTGGATTTCATTCTACTTATGGTAGAATGTAGGTTCTGAAGAAGGAACCATTGCTAAAGTTTGCAGTCTGGTACTGCTTCATCTCTGAGCTAGACTCCTGCATCATGGTGTATGTTTAAACACTTCCTTTAAGTATTACATCTTCACTAATGTGGTTCTGTGCCCCTCTTCTTGGAGACGTTAATGAGATTTATAGACATATTTCAAAGCAAATTTACAACCTGTATACTTGATCGTGATTTTCTGATTTACTTTGCTGCTGAATGTGAACATACAATTTGATATCTGGTATAAGTGTCAGTTAGACATCTGTTATTTTGAAACCAGTAACAGCAAATTAATTTTTATATGTCTTTTGGCTTGGGAAATGTCCGTGCAATAGTAGCTTTCTCTTTAAAACCATGTGTCTTCTCATTTCTTTTAGAGTGAAAACAAAAACATCAAACACCAAATAAATAAAAGTTGATGTGATCAGTACACAGTACTAAATTTTCACAGTATAATCCACAAAGGCATATTATAGTCTTCCAATAAATCAAGAGAAATTACATGTCCAATATATATATATATATATATATATATATATATATATATTACTTAACCTTTAGGTAAGTATAAAATGAATACACCGAGTTTACTCATTGGATTGCTAGGTGATAAATCGGTGACCCAGTTCTTAATGGAATAATAATTGAGTACAAACATTCTTTGTTGCTGTTTTTATTGGATGTTAGAAGTTATTGATTACAATTCTATTAATAATATATTCATTTTCAATGCTTGAATCTTAAATAAATAATGTTGCTCAAAATAGTCATGTCAATTTAGTGTAGTAAGATTTATCTACATAGCAAAACATTGGGAAGTATATAAATGATAAAAATTATGCATACTTAAAATTCTTAATATATTTTAAACACACTATTCTATACAGTAAAGAATATGGTTCCAATTTAACATTATGAGAGCTTGCAGAAATATTTATAATAAAATGAATTTAACAACATGAATTTAGTGTAGCTAGTTCTCAGTGAAGTGTTGACTGATGAGTAATGCACAGAGTGGGCTATAGGCCTACCTTGGTCTCTAAGACATTATTATTTATGGCTTTAAATTATGGGTCACTTCTGTTTGCTAGGTATGTGAATATATATTCTGTACTGTGTGGACATCATTTTAAATAATCAACAAAATGGTGTTTGTTAGTTTAAAACAAACCCAAGTAATAAAAACCTGCAAACATGGCTTCTGGACATTTAGAGGCAGTTCTATGATAATGTGATCTTTATAACTGTCAATATTTGTCTTGGTTGGAGCAGATAGTATATAAAATCATATTTCAGAGACTTTACTGGTAAATTTTTTCCTTTCACCATTTCATACAGAAATGTTGTATATTGTGGTTACTCCCTCCACCCCATTTCTCTGTACCATGACCAGCCTGGATTCTCTTCACTATAAGTGTATGCCCTATATTTATTAGAGTCTTTAGTATGTCATAGTGTTTATATATGCTGTTAATGTGACACTGCATTTGCAAAACTTGGTGGGCTCACTAATTGATGTTTAAATGTATATTGTGGCTTCTTGGTTCCCAGAGTCTATAGGTTGCTAATAAATCAAAAACAAATGGTAAATTTCAATGACGTCCCTTTTCCCTCTATCCTTATACTTTAGTGTTGGTTGTATCTAATTTTTGTGGGCCCAGGACCAGTGCTATTACCACTGTGAGTTCATCATTCCCATTCCCATGTTCTGCTAAGAAAAAGACATTTTACCACAGCCTTGCTTTCCAGGGTCTATTTTTGAATATATTTCTGCTACCTTTGCCACAGTATTCCTCAGGACTAAGTTGGTGAAATAAAGGTCTTATCTAGGAGTGAGCCTTCAGTTGTCATTTATGCTAAGAATTTTGTACAGATGTGTATCTTTGTATTTCCTTCTGTTTACTACAAGTGCGAGCTTCTGTGTCCAAGGCTGAGATCAGCTTTTGTATCTGAGTACAAACATGTTTAGGAGGCGTTAGATGGTATGTCCATTCACAAAAGTGCGACCTTCAGTTTCTTCACAAGTACTAAGTCTTGTTGAGTTATAGATTTGGGAACAAGTTTACAGGACTAGCCATGGATCATCTCAGAAATCAAGCCCTAAGTTCAATTAGGGAATGTATGGTTATATGAACATTGCACCAATATCTTCCAGGAAGTTGGTTTTATATTTCGTAGATTTTGTAGCTGTATTACACTTTTAATGTCATTACTTCAGGCAGACTTTATAGTATTATTTACCATCCTCGTGTGTGTGTGTGTGTGTGTGTGTGTGTGTGTGTGTGTGTGTGTGAGAGAGAGAGAGAGAGAGAGAGAGAGGTGAAATATTTCAGTCTACCTCAATCATTTCTCCATCTAACATCTTATGTGTATATAAAAAGATGATCTTAGCAGTCAGTCCCCATGAGAAACAAAAACGAATGACAAGCATTTGTTTTATATGTGAATCTCTGAGGACTCTGTGACCAATATCATCTATGAAATATTCCAATCTTGCTTTGGTTCTTTGACTAAGTGACTCATTGCTTTGAGGAACACCATGGTAGTGTATATTACATAAAGTATCTTTCATCTTTCAAATTTCATTACCAGGTAGTAGACCAGCAAGTATTTTGCTTATTTTCTCCTTCATTTTACTTTATCATTCTATCCATTTTCATATCTAAAATCTTCTATTACCTATATTTGTTTAAAGCTTTCCGTGAAAAATACCCCACTGTCATTTAACCCATACAAAATTGTTTCCCTTGCTTAAGACAAACCTTCTTTCTTCTTTTCTCCCTTCACTGTACCTTTACTGTTTTGTGGGCATGTGTGAAACTCTCTCTCTCTCTCTCTCTCTCTCTCTCTCTCTCTCTCTCTCTCTCTCTCTCTGTGTGTGTGTGTATGTGTGTTTGTGATGTGTGTGATGTGTGTGTTTTCCCTAGGAACTACAATGTGAACATACAAACTAAATCTTAGGTGCTAGTATCAATGAATGATACACACGTATGATGGCCTGGGTTAACTCACCAAATATATATATATATATATATATATATATATCATCATCATCATCATCACCATCCCAGACAGAAGATAGAATTGGTAAAGATCGAGTTATAACAAATGGTCATAAAGGATGAAGAGAAAGCCATTAAACACTATTGTTAGGACTGTTAGCTAGTTCAGCTACTTTGGGAAACAGTTTAGAAACTCCTTAAAAATTATATGACCCACCATAATGACCCAGTCAGGTAGCTTCTGTCATACACTCTTAGGAATCTATGTTTTATGCCAGGAATATTGACACATCTATATCCATTGAAGTTCTATTCACTTTAGGTAGGAAATGACATCAGCTTAGACATTCATAAATTGATGAATGGATCAATGAACATGGCTTTCCTAAAACATAATCACATATCTATCAATTTCCAAATGCCTACATAGAATATATATCCTGCATTATAAGTATTTATTGTTTAGGAATTAATTTGTGAATTATTTACATGGCCAAAAGTAATGTAGAAGTATACAGACCTATGCCTCTGTATAAAGACATCCGAGGGGCTGGGGATTTAGCTCAGTGGTAGAGCGCTTACCTAGGAAGCGCAAGGCCCTGGGTTCGGTCCCCAGCTCCGAAAAAAAGAACCAAAAAAAAAAAAAAGACATCCGAGAAAGTCAATTGAAGCAAGCAATCAGTACACATTTTTGCCAGAGGAATGTTAAAGTAGTTTATAATATGATATAATACTGATAACTGAGTGTACAGTGAACAATACAGCTTCTATATGAAATAAGCGTATTTTATGCCATATATATATATATATATATATATATATATATATATATATATATATATTAAGGATCAACACACTATAACTCATAGTCTACGGATAACCTATTATCTGCTTTCAACTACTTGGGAAAACAAATAAAAAGAACGATCATTTGAGATGTTCACAAATTATAAGATGTCCAAATTTCAGTATACAAAAATAAATTTTCGGTCTGAAACAGTTGTAACCAAAAGTTCCATCATAGCTATTGATTAATTATTATGCAACAGGGACCTGGGTAATTAAGAAAGAGATCAAATATCATGGAAAACCCAGGCTACTCCATTGCTTTATGAAAAATATTGTAACTTATTATGTGCACACAGCATTCTTATCCACAGAGGCTGCATAATCGATGTAAGAAAATGCTCTTGAATCACAATTTGCCCTTTTTACATGGCATCCACATGATGAAATGCTCCTGTTATTAAGCAGTTATTTATTTCATCCTTTCCATGGAGCAATTCTTTTCAGGAAACACAAATTTTAATTTGAAGTTTAAATGAGTTACACAGGTCTGACTGAAACTAAATGAAACCTTCCATCCCTAAAAGTGCTATTTTCAAAACTTTTATTATTATTATTATTTTAATATGAATGATTGGCAGCAACAGGAGATAAGCTCTTGGGTATTCTGAATGAAATAAGCCTATTAGTTTGGCATATTATCAAGTGATCATGTTCTGTCACATTTGCAAGTACCAAAAAATTCTGTAAGAAGCTTTGATGTTTGATATAAGAAAAATTTCAATTTTTTTGTTGTTTTTTATTATCGATTAAATATACTTAATTTAATTTAAAAGAAAAATGAGTGGTTCCTGGAAATACATTTAATGGGATATCTTCAAAGATTTATTACATCTTTAAAAAACTGCTAAAATAAAAATCAACAAGTACAGAGGCATAAGAATTAATATTGATAGAAATACTTGGATATGAAAAGTAGACAGAAAGATCAAAAGTACAGAACTCAAAGAATGGTATCATCTTCCTTTCTAGCAAAAAAATATATTTATATCCTTGTCACACATATAGTCTAATTTCGAATCCTCATATAAACACAAGTGTGCAACTTTTATTTTCTTATAAGTTGAGAAAGCTATTAATATGAAGTCTGTGTGGAAGAAACCATAAAAATCTCAGAGAAATGGGAGCTGAAAGATTTGTACCCAGATTAATTCTGCATCCTTCTTCATAGATATCAGTTACTGTAACACCAGTCCTCTTTGTTATATTTTATATGATTTTTCCTATAATAAAAATTACATAGTAGTATTGAAATGCATTTTAGAAGCATTACTAAAATAATTTTTATGAGGAGGTCAAGTAATACAATACAAATTATGCTAGTGTTTTGGTATTTGTGTGTTTGTTAGAAATGATTGCCATTTGTAAAGATATATTATTTGATCTCTACAAAAGTATGTTCTTAAGTTATTGAGAAAAGATTAAATATTAAATATTGTATTGATACAATATTTGAAGATCTTTGCAATATGTTAAATGTGAACTTCAGTTGCCTACCAAAAAATTAATTTTTTTTAGCTCAAAGTAAATTTTTCCATCTTTAGGGCTTTTAAATCCTAATTATATTTTTCATTTACTTATTGCTTGAGTGTTTAGGTACAAGTTTAGAAAATTGTACCTTAAATAAACTACTATTGTATGTTTATACTAACTGGTGACATGAGTGTTTTGTCTCAAGAAATTCCACAGTACAAGTGTATGATTTAGCTAACAATAGCTTTTGGTAGGTTCTTTTCATCTATAAAAGCCTTCCTACAAAGCTACATAGTGCACATTCTTAATCAGAAAGTGCGACTATACAACACACACTGGTCCAGTTACTATTAACAAACACTATTTAAAGAAAATGTATCGTAAGTTTCTGGGGACACCATGCCAGTGATAATTTAAACTTTTCAGACATAGTATTAATTCAATTAGTATTAATTTTCTATGGCAAATGATGTTTCCTTGGTAGTAATTAATCTAAAAAATAAGGTATACTATGATTCTAGAAAGGTGTACAAATTTTTCATGTGCTTTCTGCCACATGAATATGATGACCCCACATATTCCATATAAAAAAATAAGACTAGAATATTGAGGAAAATATGGAAAATCAGGGAGTATACTTGGAGCATAAAAAGAGATAGTGGGGGGGGCTAGCTCTTAGTTTTTGTTACTGTAGTTTTATTATTTCTACATTCTTAAGCTGGTACTCGGGATGTCTGTAGTATAAAATGACCACTAGAAAAGGCAGAAACTAGAGATGTAAGATGTGTTCTTTCTAACCAATGGCCCAGACCAGATCTGCTAGCAACTCAGAAAATATGTTCAGCTTAAAAAGAAATCTATCAGGTGTAAGGAAACTGGTTGACTTTAATTTTGTCTTGACAAAAATAGAATAGAAAGATACTGCCTCTCTACCTGAGTAGAAAAGGTGAGAAGGGAATTCCTTCCTAACTGTCAGGATAAAGGGAGGCAAATATGTCTTCTCTTCAATGTCACATAAAGAAGCACAAATAGATGGGGCGATAAATCAGTTGACAAAGGAAAGTGCTTGCTGTACAAGTGTGAACTTGAGCTCAATCTCATATAAAAAGGCCATGGAACTGCTTACAAGTATAGACTCACCACTTAGGGTAAGTTAAAGCAGGCAGGTCTTGGGTCTGTTTGGATATCAATCCTAATCCTCTTGCTGAAGTTACGGCTATGAAAATAGTCCTATCTCAAAATCAAGTGGCTGGTATCCAAAAATAGCTCCTAAATTTAGATTCTGACATCCACATACATTCACATATACATGTAGACATGTTCACTAGTAAGCATCCATATAGCTACATCAATATACACTGACTTCATGAGAAACCAACATGTTTAGTAACGCCTTTTCATTAATGGTTTCTATGTAGACTACTTTGAGGTACCAATATTTGCTCCCCGTAGCAGTAACATTAGCCATTCCTTTCAATTCTAGAAGTTTCTAAAGGGATTCTAGTGGAATGTTATTCTTTATCATTACCCAGCATTAACAGACCTCCACCTTAATGTTTGGATTTGAAATATAAAGAGGCATTTATAAATGAGCTATTTATAATATAATTTATATATTAAATGTGAAGATGAATTGCTGGACTATAACTTCCCCTGATTTCCAAACTCATGCTGTATTATTTAGAATGAAGTACCTAGAAAACAGAACTTGTGTATTCATAATATTGTAAGGCAATTTGAAAATGTCATGCTGGGAGACGGATCAATCGGTAAAGTGCATACAATGTAAGTATGAGGATAAGAGTTTGTATACCCAGAACCCATGTAAAAAAACAAGGCACAGTAGTTACATCTGGGATTACAATGCTTCTCCTGGAGAATCAAATCAGATGAGATGAGTCCATGAACTTTCATGGACCACTACCCCCTGGTATGCATAATGGTGAACTACAATGCTGCCTGAAAACACGGAAAAGTTGAAGACAAACACTTAATGCTGTTCTCTGACATTCACACACATTCTTATGCACATATATGCTTATACACACCCGCATACCCTTCACACACAATTTTAAAAGTATAGTTTCAATATGAAATCAAGATCATATGATTAAAAATTTCTTACTCGAGTCCCAAACCCGCGGATCCCAGCCCACAGCAGCTATCTGCTCCCAGACCCCGTGTGAAAGAGACCCCACCGCCTGGTCAGGTGGGCACTCCTGAGGCTGCAGAGCGGAAGAGACCACCAACACTGCCCACCCCTGCCCACATCCCTGGCTCAAGAGGAAACTGTATAAGGCCTCTGGGCTCCCGTGGGGGAGGGCCCAGGAGCGGAAGGACCCCTGCCTGAGAAACCACCAGAACCTGAAGGGAACAGACCGGATAAACAGTTCTCTGCACCCAAATCCCGTGGAAGGGAGAGCTAAACATTCAGAGAGGCAGACAAGCCTGGGAAACCAGAATAGACTGCTCTCTGTACAAACATCTCGGACGCCAGAGGAAAACACCAAAGGTCATCTGGAACCCTGGTGCACTGAAGGGGCGGCACAGGTCTTCCTGGTTGCTGCCGCCGCAGAGAGCCCGTGGGCAGCACCCCGCGAGCAAACTTGAGCCTCGGGACCACAGGTAAGACCAACTTGTCTGCTGCAAGAAAGCTGCCTGGTGAACTCAAGACACAGGCCCACAGGAACAGCTGAAGACCTGTAGAGAGGAAAAACTACACGCCCGAAAGCAGAACACTCTGTCCCCATAACTGACTGAAAGAGAGGAAAACAGGTCTACAGCACTCCTGACACACAGGCTTATAGGGACAGTCTAGCCACTGTCAGAAATAGCAGAACAAAGTAACACTAGAGATAATCTGATGGCAAGAGGCAAGTGCAGGAACCCAAGCAACAGAAACCAAGACTACATGGCATCATCGGAGCCCAATTCTCCCACCAAAACAAACATGGAATGTCCAAACACAAAAGAAAAGCAAGACCTAGTTTCAAAATCATATTTGATCATGATGCTGGAGTACTTCAAGAAAGACGTGAAGAACTCCCTTAGAGAAACACAGGAAAACATTAATAAACAAGTAGAAGCCTACAGAGAGGAATCGCAAAAATGCCTGAAAGAATTCCAGGAAAACATAAATAAACAAGTAGAAGCCCATAGAGAGGAGACATAAAAATCCCTGAAAGAATATCAGGAAATCATAAATAAACAAGTAGAAGCACATAGAGAGGAGTCACAAAAATCCCTGAAAGAATTCCAGGAAAACACAATCAAACAGTTGAAGGAATTAAAAATGGAAATAGAAGCAATCAAGAAAGAACACATGGAAACAACCCTGGATATAGAAAACCAAAAGAAGAGACAAGGAGCTGTAGATACAAGCGTCACCAACAGAATACAAGAGATGGAAGAGAGAATCTCAGGAGCAGAAGATTCCATACAAATCATTGACTCAACTGTCAAAGATAATGTAAAGCAGAAAAAGCTACTGGTCCAAAACTTACAGGAAATCCAGGACTCAATGAGAAGATCAAACCTAAGGATAATTGGTGTAGAAGAGAGTGAAGACTCCCAGCTCAAAGGACCAGTAAATATCTTCAACAAAATCATAGAAGAAAACGTCCCTAACCTAAAAAAAGAGATACCCATAGGCATACAAGAAGCCTACAGAACTCCAAATAGATTGGACCAGAAAAGAAACAGCTCCCGTCACATAATAGTCAAAACACCAAACGCACAAAACAAAGAAAGAATATTAAAAGCAGTAAGGGAAAAAGGTCAAGTAACATATAAAGGCAGACCTATCAGAATCACACCAGACTTCTCGCCAGAAACTATGAAGACCAGAAGATCCTGGACTGATGTCAGACAGACCCTAAGAGAACACAAATGCCAGCCCAGGTTACTGTATCCTGCAAAACTCTCAATTAACATAGATGGAGAAACCAAGATATTCCATGACAAAACCAAATTTACACAATATCTTTCTACAAATCCAGCACTACAAAGGATAATAAATGGTAAAGCCCAACATAAGGAGGCAAGCTATACCCTAGAAGAAGCAAGAAACTAATCGTCTTAGCAACAAAACAAAGAGAATGAAAGCACAGAAACATAACCTCACATCCAAATATGAATATAACGGGAAGAAATAATCACTATTCCTTAATATCTCTCAACATCAATGGCCTCAACTCCACAATAAAAAGACATAGATTAACAAACTGGATACGCAACGAGGACCCTGCATTCTGCTGCCTACAGGAAACACACCTCAGAGAAAAAGACAGACATTACCTCAGAGTGAAAGGCTGCAAAACAATTTTCCAAGCAAATGGTCAGAAGAAGCAAGCTGGAGTAGCCATTCTAATATCAAATAAAATCAATTTTCAACTAAAAGTCATCAAAAAAGATAAGGAAGGACACTTCATATTCATCAAAGGAAAAATCCACCAAGATGAACTCTCAATCCTAAATGACTATTCCCTAAATACAAGGGAACCTACATATGTAAAAGAAACCTTACTAAAGCCCAAAACACACATTGCACCTCACACAATAATAGTGGGAGATTTCAACACCCCACTCTCATCAATGGACAGATCATGGAAACAGAAATTAAACAGAGATTTAGACAGACTAAGGGAAGTCATGAGCCAAATGGACTTAACGGATATTTATAGAATATTCTATCCTAAAGCAAAAGGATATACCTTCTTCTCAGCTCCTCATGGTACTTTCTCCAAAAATGACCATATAATTGGTCAAAAAACGGGCCTCAATAGGTACAGAAAGTTAGAAATAATCCCATGCGTGTTATCGGACCACCACGGCCTAAAACTGGTCTTCAATAACAATAAGGGAAGAATGCCCACATATACTTGGAAATTGAACAATGCTCTACTCAATGATAACCTGGTCAAGGAAGAAATAAAGAAAGAAATTAAAAACTTTTTAGAATTTAATGAAAATGAAGGTACAACATACCCAAACTTATGGGACACAATGAAAGCTGTGCTAAGAGGAAAACTCATAGCGCTGAGTGGCTGCAGAAAGAAACCGGAAAGAGCATATGTCAGCAGCTTGACAGCACACCTAAAAGCTCTAGAACAAAAAGAAGTAAATACACCCAGGAGGAGTAGAAGGCAGGAAATAATCAAACTCAGAGCAGAAATCAACCAAGGAGAAACAAAAAGGACCATAGAAAGAATCAACAGAACCAAAAGCTGGTTCTTTGAGAAAATCAAAGTGATTGATAAACCCTTAGCCAGACTAACGAGAGGACACAGAGAGTGCGTCCAAATTAACAAAATCAGAAACGAAAAGGGAGACATAACTACAGATTCAGAGGAAATTCAAAATATCATCAGATCTTACTATAAAAACCTATATTAAACAAAACTTGAAAATCTTCAGGAAATGGACAATTTCCTAGACAGATACCAGGTATCGAAGTTAAATCAGGAACAGATAAACCAGTTAAACAACCCCATAACCCCTAAGGAAATAGAAGCAGTCATTAAAGGTCTCCCAAACAAAAAGAGCCCAGATCCAGACGGGTTTAGTGCAGAATTCTATCAAACCTTCATAGAAGACCTCATACCAATATTATCCAAACTACTCCACAAAATTGAAACAGATGGATCACTACCGAATACCTTCTACGAAGCCACAATTACTCTTATACCTAAACCACACAAAGACACAACAAGGAAAGAGAACGTCAGACCAATTTCCCTTATGAATATCGACGCAAAAATACTCAACAAAATTCTGGCAAACCGAATCCAAGAGCACATCAAAACAATCAACCACCATGACCAAGTAGGCTTCATCCCAAGCATGAAGGGATGGTTTAATATACGGACAACCATCAACGTGATCCATTATATAAACAAACTGAAAGAACAAAACCACATGATCATTTCATTAGACGCTGAGAAAGCATTTGACAAAATTCAACACCCCTTCATGATAAAAGTCCTGGAAAGAATAGGAATTCAAGGCCCATACCTGAACATAGTAAAAGCCATATACAGCAAACCAGTTGCTAACATTAAACTAAATGGAGAGAAACTTGAAGCAACCCCACTAAAATCAGGGACTAGACAAGGCTGCCCACTCTCTCCCTACTTATTCAATATAGTTCTTGAAGTTCTAGCCAGAGCAGTCAGACAACAAAAGGAGGTCAAGGGCATACAGATCGGAAAAGAAGAAGTCAAAATATCACTATTTGCAGATGATATGATAGTATATTTAAGTGATCCCAAAAGTTCCACCAGAGAACTACTAAAGCTGATAAACAACTTCAGCAAAGTGGCTGGGTATAAAATTAACTCAAATAAATCAGTTGCCTTCCTCTATACAAAAGAGAAACAAGCCGAGAAAGAAATTAGGGAAACGACACCCTTTATAATAGACCCAAATAATATAAAGTACCTCGGTGTGACTTTAACCAAGCAAGTAAAAGATCTGTACAATAAGAACTTCAAGACACTGAAGAAGGAAATTGAAGAAGACCTCAGAAGATGGAAAGATCTCCCACGCTCATGGATTGGCAGGATTAATATAGTAAAAATGGCCATTTTACCAAAGGCAATCTACAGATTCAATGCAATCCCCATCAAAATACCAATCAAATTCTTCAAAGAGTTAGACAGAACAATTTGCAAATTCATATGGAATAACAAAAAACTCAGGATAGCTAAAGCTATCCTCAACAATAAAAGGACTTCAGGGGGAATCACTATCCCTGAACTCAAGCAGTATTACAGAGCAATAGTGATAAAAACTGCATGGTATTGATACAGAGAAAGACAGATAGACCAATGGAATAGAATTGAAGACCCAGAAATGAACCCACACACCTATGGTCACTTGATTTTTGACAAAGGAACCAAAACCATCCAATGGAAAAAAGATAGCATTTTCAGCAAATGGTGCTGGTTCAACTGGAGGTCAACATGTAGAAGAATGCAGATCGATCCATGCTTATCACTCTGTACAAAGCTTAAGTCCAAGTGGATCAAGGACCTCCACATCAAACCAGACACACTCAAACTAATAGAAGAAATACTAGGGAAGCATCTGGAACACATGGGCACTGGAAAATATTTCCTAAACAAAACACCAATGTCTTACGCTCTAAGATCAAGAATTGACAAGTGGGATCTCATAAAACTGCAAAGCTTCTGTAAGGCAAAGGACACTGTGGTTAGGACAAAACGGCAACCAACAGATTGGGAGAAGATCTTTACCAATCCTACAACAGATAGAGGCCTTATATCCAAAATATACAAAGAACTCAAGAAGTTAGACCGCAGGGAAACAAGTAACCTCATTAAAAAATGGGGTTCAGAGCTAAACAAAGAATTCACAGCTGAGGAGTGCCAAATGGCTGAGAAACACCTAAAGAAATGTTCAACATCTTTAGTCATAAGGGAAATGCAAATCAAAACAACCCTGAGATTTCACC
This sequence comes from Rattus norvegicus, assembly GCF_021556685.1. Classification (NCBI taxonomy): domain Eukaryota; kingdom Metazoa; phylum Chordata; class Mammalia; order Rodentia; family Muridae; genus Rattus; species Rattus norvegicus. The sequence goes on from NC_141548.1 coordinate 63,682,784, forward strand.
TGACACCAGTGAGAATGGCTAAGATCAAAAACTCAGGGGACAACAGATGCTGGCGAGGATGTGGAGAAAGAGGAACACTCCTCCATTGTTGGTGGGATTGCCGACTGGTACAACCATTCTGGAAATCAGTCTGGAGGATCCTCAAAAAATTGGACATTGAACTGCCTAAGGATCCAGCTATACCACTCTTGGGCATATACCCAAAATATGCCCCAACATATAAAAAAGACACGTGCTCCACTATGTTCATTGCAGCCTTATTTATAATAGCCAGAAGCTGGAAAGAACCCAGATGCCCTTCAACAGAGGAATGGATACAGAAAATCTGGTACATCTACACAATGGAATATTATTCAGCTATCAAAAACAACAACTTTAGGAAATTCGTAGGCAAATGGTTGGAACTGGAAAATATCATCCTGAGTGAGCTAACCCAATCACAGAAAGACATACATGGTATGCACTCATTGATAAGTGGCTATTAGCCCAAATGCTTGAATTACCCTAGATGCCTAGAACAAATGAAACTCAAGACGGATGATCAAAATGTGAATGCTTCACTCCTTCTTTAAAAGGGGAACAAGAATACCCTTGGCAGGGAAGAGAGAGGCAAACATTAAAACAGAGACTGAAGGAACACCCATTCAGAGCCTGCCCCACATGTGGCCCATACATATACAGCCACCCAATTAGACAAGATGGATGAAGCAAGGAAGTGCAGACCGACAGGAGCCGGATGTAGATCGCTCCTGAGAGACACAGCCAGAATACAGCAAATACAGAGGCAAATGCCAGCAGCAAACCACTGAACTGAGAATAGGACCCCCGTTGAAGGAATCAGAGAAAGAACTGGAAGAGCTTGAAGGGGCTCGAGACCCCATATGTACAACAATGCCAAGCAACCAGAGCTTCCAGGGACTAAGCCACTACCTAAAGACTCTACATGGACTGACCCTGGACTCTGACCTCATAGGTAGTAGCAATGAATATCCTAGTAAGAGCACCAGTGGAAGGGGAAGCCCTGGGTCCTGCTAAGACTGAACCCCCGTGAACTAGACTGGTGGGGGGAGGGCGGCAATGGGGGGAGGGTTGGGAGGGGAACACCCATAAGGAAGGGGAAGTGGGAGGGGGATGTTTGCCAGGATACCGGGAAACGGAATAACACTCGAAATGTATATAAGAAATACTCAAGTTAATAAAAAAAATAAAATGTAAAAAAAAATTTCTTACTCTATTGAATTAAAATCCATTTTCAGCCTTTAGTTTCATAATGTCAATTTGAATTAATATACATGATTTGTGTCTCCCAATATTTTCTAATGCACTACAGTCTTGAAGTATCTAGTATTATATTTAGAGAAGTAAAGGTACTTTAGTAACTAAGGACTTTATATATGACAGTGTGGTTGGTAAGGCCTATATGTGAGAAGCACAATGCTGATGTTTTATGGGACCCTTGCCCTAGATATAAGAGAATTCAAATAGAAGTGTCTTTGCAGAAGCCTACATGCCATCTGCAGCTATCATTTTGTAATCCCATGAATATTTGGGCTAGGGGCATTCTAATACCAGAGGGTCACAGAGTCTGACTTCATGACTGGTTATATGATTTTGTCATTCCTTACATCTCTTTGCCTACCGATTCCTTCAGAGCCCTGCTTGTCAGGATTACTCCTCATATATTTTTTGTGCTCTGTGCTGTTGGAGATGAGAAAGAAATTTCACTGCAGAGACCACGACCATATACACTTGAGGAACAAACAGAATTCTTTAATCCAGAGACATGGATGACGATAAAATTAATGACCAATACAAATCTTAATGCAGTTCTAGAAAGATAAGTGGAATATTTTCTAAAATCATGTGGCTTGCAATAAAGCCTGGGAGTTGGATTACAGCATCAAGTATTGAATTAAGTATAAGAAAGCAGCCTTTGAGACAGAGACATCATAAAATGTATAACACCACAGTAGCAAGCCTTAATTTGTTCAAGGCACCCTTTGTTAGACCTAACATCTAGAGGTTGAGTGCTGGGGATTGTTTATTTATTTTTTCTTAAGTATAATGTTTTTATTGGATACTGTATGTATTTACATTTCAAATGGTATCACCTTTCCCGGTTCCCCTCTCACTCTGCTTCTATGAGGATGCTCCCCCTCACACCCACCCACTCCCACCTCACTGCCCTGATATTCCCTTACACTGGGGAATTCAGCCTTCACAGGAACAAGGGCTTCTCCTGCTATTGATGCCAGAAAATGTCATCCTCTGCTGTATATGAGGCTGGAGCCATGGGTTGCTCCATGTGTACTATTTGGTTGGTGGTTTAGTCCCTGGGAGTTCTGGGTGGGGGAGAATCTGTTTGGTTGATGTTGTTCTCATTCCTATGGGATTGCAAACCCCTTCAGCTCCTTCAGCTCTTTCTCTAATTCCTCTGTTGGGGTCCTCATGCTGGGTCCTATGGTTAGCTGCAAGCATCCTCATCTGTATCAGTAAGAAGAAACTTTATGAGACTGAAAAAAAAAATTGAAGAAGACACTGGACAATGAAGAAGATATCATCCTGAGTTGGCGGAATTGATATTGTAAGGAGTATATTACCCAAATGACTAAATAGATTCAATGCATTCATCATTTAAACTGCAAGGATACTCTTCACAGAACCAGAAAAAAGTCCTAAAACTATTTTTTAATTAATTAATTTTATTTTTACACTCAAGATTTTATTCCCCTCCTGGTCCATCCTGCTACTTTTCCACATCCGTTACCTCTACCCACACCATCTCTAGAGGAGGGTGTCCCCATCCCACCCACCACACCAGACCGCTAAACTTCCTGGGGCCTTGGGTCTCTAGAGGATTAGATGCATCTTTTTTGACCGGGAGTCCAAACCAGACCCCGGAGTCTTCTGGTGTATATGTGTTGGAGGCCTCATCTCAGCTGGTGTATGCTGCCTGGTTGGTGATCCAGTGTCTGAGAGATCTCCTTAGTCCAAGTAAATTGAGATGGCTGCTCCTCCTACAGGTTTGCCCTCTTCCTCAGCTTTTCCCTAATTCAACCAAAGGGGTCAGCAGCTTCTGTTGATTGGTTGGCTGCAAATATCTGTATCTGACTTTTTCAGCTGCTTGTTAGCCTTTTCAGAGGGCAGTATGATAGGTCCCGTTTTGAGAACACTCCACAGCCTCAATAATAGTATCAAGTCTCCCCAAGCCCTTGGAGCTGGATTCCCTTTTGGGCCTGTCCTGGACCTTCTTTTCTTCAGGCTTTTCTCCATTTCCATCCTTGCTGTTCTTTCAGGCAGGAAAAATTGTGGGTCAGAGTTTTGACTGTGAGTTAGCAACCCCATCACTCTCTTGATGCCCTGTCTTTCTGCTGGAGGTGGGCATTACAAATTCGCTCTCCCCACTGTAGGGCATTTCATTTATGGTCTCACCCCCCTTTGAGTCATGAGGGTCTCTCTCACCTCCCAGGTCTCTGGTGCATTGTGGAGGGTCCTCCAAACCTCCTACCTCCTGAAGTTGCCTGTTTCCATTCTTTCTGCTGGCCCTCAGGGCTTCAGTCCTTTTCCCCCACTCAATACCAGATCATATTCTCCTCCCCCCCTGTCCAGTGTCCCTCCCAAATCCCTCCCTGTCTCCCCTTGCAGTTGCTTTCTTCTCCCTCCAAAGTCAGACTGAGACATCTTGACTTGGGCCCGTCAGCTTGTTGGACTTTTTGAGTTCTGTGGACTGTATCTTGGCTATTCCATACATTTTTTGTTTTGTTTTCTTTTTTGGCTAATATCTACATATTAGTGAGTGCATACCATGAATGTACTTTTGAGTCCCAGTTACCTCACCCAGGATGATATTTTCTAGTTCCATCCATTTGCCTGAAAACTCAGGATGTCCTCATTCTTCATGGCTGAGTAATTTCCATTATACAAATGAATCGCATTTTGTCTATCCATTCTTCTGTCATGGACATGTGGGTTCTTTCAAGTTTTGGCTATCACAAATGAGGCTGCTATGAACATATGCCCCTGTGGCATGGTGGGCCATCTGTTGGCAATATACCCGAGTGGTATTTCTGGATCTTCAGATTTGTGAGGGTTAGAAACTGGGAAAAGGATACTGACAATTGTCAAGAGTAGAGGGAGAAGTATGAGATGTAGGAGCTACATGGGAAAAAGCCGACCAGCAAGGATGATGTGAGAATTATGAAGGGTGGCTACTCACTACTTCACTAATAGAGCCTGGAGTAGCAGGGGAAGCTTTAGGAGTATCCACCCTTTTAAGGAGCCATGACATTTTAAAATTTACTCGTGTGTGTGTGTGTGTGTGTGTGTGTGTGTGTGTGTGTGTGTGTGTTCCATTCGGTAATCCAGATAGCTCCTGGGCAGGTTTCTGTGTGTGACCAGCCTGAAGCCAAATGGGTATAGCAAAACTCACCACTACAGTTGAGACACTGGAGAGTGCTAACAGTCTCACCTATTTATTCAAATTAAACTTAATTTCTTAGGAAGTAATGCTGCATTAATTCTTTTCCAAATAGTTCACCAAAACAATTAAAATCTTTTCTTCTTTTTTTCCCAATACTATCAGTTATTTATTTAAGTGACATTTGATACACGTAAGTTTTAAAAAGGCAACAATTTGCTCTTTTTAAGGTTATTTCTTTACAGTTTCAAACTAGTGAGTACTGAGATTTGGAAATTTTCTTTCCTGATTATCTTCTTTCATCATCACCTGTGATGTTGAACCCCATCTTTTATCAAATCATTTCCACTATATGGTGATGTTTTCATTTAACCCACAGACCCGGGTAAGCACCTATGGTGAGAAGATACAGGTCACATATTGAGTTGGTCATAAAATAAGAAACTGCAGCTGTTGTTATGTTCATGAGTATTAAGATTGTGTCATATCCAGAAGTTACAAGGTCAGAACATTGCTCTCCAAGCTCTTGCATTTATGTTTTTGTCTTGTCTCTTTTCCAATATCACTTGAGCCTTGAAATTGAAGTACATGCTATAGATGCAAGTTTAGGTATGAGTGATGTCATGTTGGATCAAATTTCCTTTTTATCTCTCATGACTTGACACTCTGCTGGCCTGGTGTTTGCAGAGAGCCCCACCAGGTATATAATAGAACATTTTGAACTGGGAAAGACATTTGTCTTTCAAAATAGTGCGGTTCAATTTTGAAATAGAAAAAAAAATTACTTCGATGTCCCACAATCCCTTGAGAGCATGGATATAGGTTAACTAATCAGCAAGTGGATCTAACCTCAAGGAGATGTAGTGATACAACAACGGGGCATAAATATGGCAAGAGGGAGAGTGGATGCTAAGATTTCTCTCCCCTATTGATGATCTCTACTCATTCAGAGGCTCAGTAGGCAAATGGTTGGAACTGGAAAATATCATCCTGAGTGAGGTAACCCAATCACAGATAAACACACATGGTATGCATTCATTGATAAGTGGCTATTAGCCCAAAAGCTTGAATTACCCTAGATGCCTAGAACAAATGAAACTCAAGACGGATGATCAAAATGTGAATGCTTCACTCCTTCTTTAAAAGGGGAACAAGAATACCCTTGGCAGGGAATAGAGAGGCAAAGATTAAATCAGACACAGAAGGAACACCCATTCAGAGCCTGCCCCACATGTGGCCCATGCATATACAGCCATCCAATTAGACAAGATGGATGAAGCAAAGAAGTGCAGGCCGACAGGAGCCGGATGTAGATCTCTCCTGAGAGACACAGCCAGAATACAGCAATTACAGAGGCGAATGTCAGCAGCAAACCACTGAACTGAGAACGGGACCCCCGTTGAAGGAATCAGAGAAAGAACTCGAAGAGCTTGAAGGAGCTCGAGACCCCTTATGAACAACAATGCCAAGCAACCAGAGCTTCCAGGGACTAAGCCACTACCTAAAGACTATACATGGACTGACCCTGGACTCTGACCTCATAGGTAGCAATGAATATCCTAGTAAGATCACCAGTGGAAGGGGAAGCCCTTGGTCCTGCTAAGACTGAACCCCCAGTGAACGTGATTGTTGGGGGGAGGGCGGCAATGGGGGGAGGGTGGGGAGGGGAGCATCCAGAAAGAAAGGGAGGGGGAAGGATTAGGGGGATGATTGCCCGGAAACCGGGAAAGGGAATAACACTCGAAATGTAAATAAGAATACTCAAGTTAATAAAAAAAAACAAAACAAACAAAAATGTAGACAACGGTATCTGAATGAGGACAACAGACACCTAAGACCTCTGTAGATATTCACTCTTATCCTTTTGCAGAGCCCATTACAATAACATTCACATGCACACACCTGCACACATATATGTACACAAAGACATGTGCTTATGTAAATAAGCACTCAGGTACATACACAGATCACATGTCCTGAAAGATCTATTTATTCCCTATTTTTTAAACGATTTCTGATGTGTATAAAATATAACCTTCTCTATCGAGTGATATTGTAAAAGGCCTTGTTTCTGAGCAGATACCACACAATTAATTAATACAGTCATATTCTCAGATACCATGAAATTAAAGCTGGAGTAGCCTTCCTTTGAAACAAGTTCTGTATTTCATTTACAAACATTTTTATTTGAATTTTATGATCTCACTACAATAAACTTCACAGATTGGTTAACATAAGCAGGAAGCTCAGTGATTTCTAACTTAAAACCACTTCTAATGTAAAACAAATTTACAATAAACTTAAACTGGTTATAAAACTACAACAAAAAATGGAATTTGAAAAATGCTAATTAGTATGATTCATGCTCACATCCTTACAGTAATTGCTCTGTGTGATGAGAGCTATCATACAAAGCCCAAACAATGCCTGCTAGAACTTTCAGCAATCAAGTAGCCAAAGTAAATAAGATATGTTGATTTTTTCTTTTTTGTAATTGAATTGTCTGTAAAACCAGCTTTGTCACTGATTTGTTTTCTTATTTGGAATAAAATAATTTACCATGCCAATCTCACATTACTTCCTTTCCACAGGTTTATATGCAGTTGAATCTGAATGTGGCCTTTTGAGGAAAACTGTTTCTTCAAAAATGTTCCAGCCATTTTCAGTAAAAGCCTCAAATTCTCTGACAGTTACCCATTCAGAGAGTAGAGTATCTCTGAAGGCCACAGGGATGATTGGTACATGCAGGGCTTTCATGTGATCATCACTTTCTGTCAGGTCCACCCCATGTAAGCATAGCATTTAGCAGATGATTCAAAGCATGCTCTGGACATGAGATAGTGGTTGTTGAGCTGGGCATCATTATGGTGGGATAGAGTCATGTTGCTGCAATTCAGTTACAAGACCTCTTTTAAATGAATCCTATTTTCCCAATATAGCTGTTATTTTCTGCATGATGATGCTCTATATTTAAGTAGCCTGAAGGGAAATCACTGATGACCTTTTCACATTTTCCTTAATGACGTGGGAAGTTAATATTAACTAAGATGTCGTCACAACCAGGACAGGTTTGGTTACCATAGCAATAAATCAGTGATGCTGAAGAAAACAGAAGACCCTGCTACTGCTTGCTACCACAATAGGACAAAGTTAGCTTATGCCATGATTTTATTGCTCGAAGTCAGATTATTCAGCAATAAATGAAGAAGTATTTGCATTAAGTCCTTGTTATTGGAACGGAATGCCGTAAAATTAAGATTACTGTGAATTGAATTACTAAATTATTTTAAACTAATATGTAATTTTGATCTACATTTTTCTGGATACATTTCATTATTCACCAATTATTTAAGTATTTATTCAAATACATATGGTTGTTTGTAAATGTCACTTTTATTCCCTCAGATTAGTAGATGTGATGAGTGTCATACCCCAGCTATGTGAATGCACCACTTGGGCTGAGTCATGAATAGTTGTTTCTCTTTTCTAACTATCTATAGTTATATAACTTGTTTTCTAACTATCTATAGGCCTACATATGGGAGCTTGAGACTAGGCTCTGTAGAATCTAATCTTCAAAGTTGACTTATTTGATCTGGCTTCTTGTGTTTTCTACCTAAATTTTTTGGCTTTACCTCATACTAACTTTGGAAATATGTTCTAATCTTCTGGATCCTTCTTGTTCTCTGACTTCTTCTATCTTTACTGTGTGTAGTTTGTCTCTGTAAAACTGTACCAGTAAAACTACCATATACACTCACTCATCTCTAATTCTTTGTGCTCTTAAGTAGCCTCTCTTCCTTGTGCTGTTCTCCTGTGAGTTGAATGTATGCTGTTTCTGACATTATTTAAAATATTTTTCTGATTCATCAGTCTTGCTGCCCTTAAATTAGATATCACTTTCAAATATGTCCACTTTCTTCTACAATCTAACCTTACCTTCATTGTTAGGGATTAAAGATAAGTCTGTATTCCAGTCTTATAATACTGTATTACAGGGGGTGTCTAGAGTGTGGCCGATTCTTAAAAGTTTTTGGAATTGATCCCTTGCCAGAGCAGTCACATTGCTGTATTAAATCTTCTACAGATGTTAGAAATGCTGCATTATCAAAATTTATTATATTTACATATTAAATTATATATAAGACTATAATATAATTATATATTTTCTCCCTTGTAACACTGACCAATATAACATTATAACCCTATGTGTAGAGTAGTGGCATGTACACCTTAGCTGTAAAAAAATAACTGTTTATTGTTAGAGAATCATGGATCTAAAAGGAGAATCTACAACTCTTAATTTACTAAAGCAGCATACTGTATAACTACATTTTAAATATTTGTCCTTATATTCAAAGAGAAGTGTAGACATTAACCCTGATCAAAGAAATGTCTCTCTGCAACAGGAGACTGTTACAGAAGTCTACAACTAATCAAACTTAAGAGTTGTAAAGACTAGTCCCAAAGATACATCCACAAAACAATTCCTATTTCTAAGGATAAGGGAACATTATAGAAGACAAGCAAAAAGATTGTAAAAGCTTGAAGGATATGGTATTTTATATGAGTCTTTTTCTTCTAGTCATGTTAGAAGATACATTCATAAAATCTCACAAATATAGCTTCATAAACAGGATCGGAAAAATACAACAAATTGTATGTCAAAGAGAATGGGGAAATATCATAAAGCCTCAACCCTATGCAAAAACTACAAGCAACTAAGAAATGAAGAGAGTGTGGGAAATAGTCTTACCTGGGGGAAGAGTACAACAAATGGTTATCCAATAGCACATGGTCTGCCTTATACATTAAAGAAACTTGATTTTACTTAGGAATACACACACACACACACACACACACACACACACACACACACAAACATACCCGTGTGTGTGTGTGTGTGTGTGTGTGTGTGTGTGTGTGTGCACATATACAGGTATGATTCTTTTTTTTTTAAGGATTTATTTATTATATGTATAAGTACACTGTAGCTGTCTTCAGACACACCAGAAGAGGTCATCATATCTCATTACAGATGGTTGTGAGCCACCATGTGGTTGCTGGGATTTGAACTCACGACCTCTGGAAGAGCAGTCAATGCTCTTAGCCACTGAGCCATCTCTCCAGCCCTATGGGTATGATTCTATATAGCAATCATTCTAACATGCTGGAATTTTTACTTGACCTAACTGCTAGAGTTAATGAGGTTACAAAAGACTTTAGGTTGCTTAGCTTACTATGTACTCAAACACTTTGTTTAGCCAGATTTAAATAGAACACAGTAAGAACCAATATTACTTCCCATGTGATCTACTTTTATCACTTAAACTAATGCATAGCTATACTTTTAAGTTATATACACGTCTAGGTCCTGACCCAAGGATAATGGAATGTACATTTATCATTTATTGATAGCAGCAAATGCAGAGATTGAAAGCAAGTTCCTAAAAATCTAAAATCAATGTATAAAAAGACAATTTGTGTTTATTGAACATCACCTTGGTTTTCTGAGTCAGTTGGCATCAGTGGATGCTAGTGGCGTAATTCTGTCTAACACTTTGTTAAAGATTTTGGTAAAGTATCCAACACTTCACCAATATGGTGCTTTTTATGCTGTTTTATAAATGAAAGCTAAGATCTCTGTTAGGAGTGGGACACCACTCACAATCAGTCCTATATACAGTTATGATGGACACAAACAGAAATACATAAACACAGAGATAATTGGATTCATACTACAGCTTCAGACAAAAACAGATTCAGACTTATGCAAGATACAGACAGGAAATGGACAGAGGCAGCACGGTAGCAAAATTGCTATGGGAAACATAGCATTCTTTCTTAAAAGAAAATCTCCAGAGACTTAAGGAAGGGCCATCTGGGGACCACCCCACCTGGAGATCCATCCTGTCTGCAGATACCAAACCTTAACACTGATGATGTTGCCAAGAGGCACTTGTCAGTAATCTGATATGGTGGCTCTTTGGGAAGTTCTGCCAGCAACTGACCAATGCAGATGTGGATACTTGGAGCCAACTATCCAACTGAGTTTGGGGACCCTGGTATGGGAGCTGGCAGGAGTGGAGGGGGGTTGTAACCTCACAGAAAGAGCAATATTGGCTAGCCAGGTAACACAGTGCTCTTAGCGACTAGACCACCAACCAAGGAGTGTACAGGCAAGATCCATGGCTTCGTGTACACGTAAGAGAGGCTGGCCTTGACTGACATCACGGGGAGGGGAGGCCCTTGGTCTTGTAAAAGTTTGATGTCCCAGCATAAGGAGATGCTGGAGTAGTGTGCCAGGAGAGGGTGGGTACGTGGGGAATCACCCTCATAGAAGCAAAGGAAAGGCAAAGAGTGCAGTTGTGGGATTGGGGGCAGGCTTGCGGATGGAGTAACCAGGAATCTTTTGAGATGTAAATGAATGGAATGATTAATAAAAAATGAAAAAAAGAAAGTTCAATACTGTCATGCTACAATAAACAAGGTTTTTTTTCTACAAAAAATAGAAAATCTGTGCACTCACATTAATTTTTATCTTCTCAACATAGTATAATAAGTAATTAAAAGATGAAGCTTCTGTAAGGCAAAGGATACTATCAATAAGACAAAACAGTAAACAAGAGATTGGAAAAAGATCTTTACCAATCTTACATCCAATATATACAAAGAACTCAAGAAGTTAGACTACAGAGAATCAAATAACCATATTTTAAAAAATGGGGAACAGAGCTAAACAAAGAATTTCCAACTAATGACTATCTATCTAATGGTCAAAAAGCACCTAAATAAATGTTCAACATCCTTAGTCATCAGGGAAAGCAAATCAAAACAATCCTGAGATTCTACCTCACACCAGTCAGAATGGTTAAAATCAAAAACTCAGGTGACAGCAGATGCTGGCAAGGATGTGGAGAAAGAGAAATACTCCTCCATTGTTGGTGGGATTGCAGACTGGCACAACCATTCTGAAAATCAGTCTAGAAGTTCCTCAGAAAACTGGACATAGTACTACCTGTGGATCCATCTATACCACTCCTGGGCATATATTCAAAAGATGCTCCAATATATAACAAGAACACATGCTCCACTATGTTGTAGCAGTCTTATTTATAATAGCCAGATGCTAGAAGGAACTCAGATGCCCTTCAACATAGGAATGGATACAGAAAACGTGGTACATTTACACAATGGATTACTACTCAGCTATTAAAAACAATGACTTCAGGGGCTGGGGATTTAGCTCACTGGTAGAGCGCTTACCTAGGAAGCGCAAGGCCCTGGGTTCGGTCCCCAGCTCCGAAAAAAAGAACCAAAAAAAAAAAAAAAAACAATGACTTCATAAAATTGTTAACAAATGGATGGAACTAGAGAATATCATCCTGAGTGAGGTAACCCATTTACAAAAGAACATGTATGGTATGCATTCATTGATAAGTGGATATTAGTCCAAAAGCTCGGAATACCAAAGATACAATTTATAGACCACATGAAGCTCAAGAAGAATACCAAAATGTGGATGCTTCAGTCCTTCTCAGAAGGGGAAACAAAAATACTCACAGGAGGTAACATGGAGAAAAACTTTGGATCAGAGATTGTCCCATTTGGAAATCCATCCCATACACAGTCACCAAACCCAGACAATATTGCAGATGTCAAAAAGTACATGCTGACAGGAGCCTGATGTAGCTGTCTCTTGAGAGACTCTGCTAGTCCCTGAAAAATACAGAGGAGGATGTTCACAACCAATCATTTAACTAAGAACATGTTCCCCAATGGAGGACATAGAGAAAGGACTGGAGTAGCTGAAGGGGTTTTCAACCCTATAAGAACATCAATATCAACCAACCAGGTTCTCCAGAACTCCCAGGGAATAAAGCACCATCCCAAGAGTTCACAGGGATAAACCTATTGCTCCGGCCTCATTTGTAACAGAGGATGGCCTTGTTGGGCATCAATGGGAGGAGAGACCCTTGGTCCTGTGAAGGCTAGATACCCCAGAGCAGGAAAATGTCAGGGCCAGGAGGTGGGAGGGAGTGGATGAGAGGGTAGGAGAGAACCATTATAGAAGCAGGGGAGGAGAGATAGGATAGTAGGTTTCTGAAGGGAAACTGGGAACAGGGATAGAATTTGAAATGTGAAAAAAAATTCAATAAAAATACAACAGAAAGTTTTAAAAAACTATGATGGAACTCTAAAGTGACATATTTTTTCAATAGTTGAGAAAAATGCCTATTGATTGATAAAAAATCCATACCTTTATATTCCCATTTGGAAAACAGCGACACAATGATAGACATTTTACTACTCAACTTTAATTTTTTTCAATATGTTCTTTTTGTTTTGTCATCTGCATTACTATTTCCTCAAATCTTAGTTAAATCTTTCTCACAAGTATGTCTACTAATTTAAATATAAGTATTTTTACTTCCCGAAAGCCTAATAGGACCTCTAAAATGAGTCATAAAATATGGCCAATGAGTTTATATGTGATATATGTGATACCACATAGAAAATGAAAGATCCTTATACAATTTATATTTTAAAACACCTAGAAGACAAGTAAATAATAGATTTTAAGAATATTGGCTCATAATGGAAGGGATAAGATGTTGGATTGGCTTCAAATCCTTTATAAAATTTCAGTAAGCAGAGACTCTGCCTTGAAAGATAAAGCTTGAATATATAAAGATTTTTTGGGTGGACATTGATGCTCACAAAGATGGCTTTCACTAAAAAACATAGCATGCCAGAACTATGTTCTGTTTAGTAGAAGAAGATATGGTCATTTAGGGATACTGGAATAATGTCCAGAAATTTTCTTTAATCTCCCATCCAATCACTCTGCAAAGCTTGAAAGAAAATTCAATTTTTGCCTTTACTGTGAGAAATAATTATATAAAGGATATACTTTATGCTTTAAATATCATTTATTATAACAGTCAGAGAATATATAGATAACTTCTTCTATAAAACCCGTAATGCCATCAAGGAAATTCGAGGTTGGAAAGAAACAATTATAATTTGAACCTCAAATAAAACTGATTGGTTAATGTTTTAAAAGTTTGATCCATAGTTTGTGACACCACACTGAAGGCTGTAGAGCCTTTTAAGCTTAGGACTTCGATGATACAAATCAATCACAAGAGGCAAGCCTGTGAAGAATACTCCTGCTTCAGACCTAGGAGATTGCCACAATAGAATAACCACGACCATATCTTCCTGATGCTATCATGTTTACCATGCTTTACCATCTAAAAGTATGGGTCAAAATGAAGCTTTTCTCCCTTAAGTTGATTTTGATAGACTACAAAGAAAAATAACTAGTACAAGGCAATTTTATTTAATTAGCAAAGATAGGGTAGATGGGCTCACTTTAATTGTCAGTGGAATCATACACTTGTGAATAATCTCAGTTACAGAGATATGTGGAATTTGACAGAAGTCTTTTAACTATGCAGAAGTTTGACCTGCATTCAAATCATTTGATATATACAGGTAAGAAGACATATTTTTAAGTTTAGAGATTTAAACAAAAAAATCACTAAAGTAAATGAGCCTGTTTATTGACCCATAACACAGTAAACAATTCAGTTTTGTTTCCATGATGAAGATTGTTGCATTTCTGAATATTTATAGTCAATATATTTCTAATCATCACTGAGGAACTTTGACATATGATTCAAGGTAGCCGTGAATTATTTAGGTAGAAATATTGACCCTTTGGGGAGATTTTGCATATTAACTTGACTGACACCAATTTCTAGAGTACGTTACTATGAGTGCTTTAAAAAGATTTAAATATGTAAAATCATCAATGTTATTTTAGTTAGTATCCATATCACAATAGTTCTAATATCTCTATAAGCACCCCTTAATTATTTTCACATATTTCAACCAAAATTAATTAATTAAAAAATAAACTAAGAAAGTATTGGTTTCCTAGTTTTCATATTTAGAGCTTGTTTGAAAATAAAGTCAAAATGTAAGCCACTAGAACTGCTGTCCTCTACCTGTTAATGGAAAACTATGATTGATTGCTAGAAAGACTAGAGAGATTAAGAGACTGAGAAGTGAAAGGTAGGCTCACATCTCCATTCAACTTGTCTGTGCATCTTCAGTAGAAAAAGAGCTGGGTCAATAAAAATGGCAACACATGTTGCAATTAAAATACAGCATAGTGCCGTTACTTGAACATTTTGTACAACCGGGAATTTTTCTTTGAATTCACTGCTTTCAATGCATGTGTTAATAATCCACAAACACAACTTTCTCTCACTTAGCAAGTCATCAAGATACCTCACTATCTGTGATGGTTCGAATGAGGATGTCCTCTAGAGGCTTTGGCATTGGACTGGTCCCACGTCAGTGTCACTGTTCGTGGATGCTTAGGATGTATGGTCTTTCTGGAGGAAGTAACTCGCTGGGGAATGGATGGCTTTGTTGTTTCAAAGCCTGGTGATACACTTGGTTTGATGTGTTGGCTTCCTAAATGCTGTTTAAGATATGAGTTCTCTGCTGTTTTAGAGATGCCTGGCAGCTGCCATTCTGTTTCACTATGACAGTGAGGGAGCCTTATCTCTCAGCAACCTTAAGCCCAAATAAACACTTCTTTGTATTTCTCTCTTTGGTCATGGTGTTTTATATCACCAATAATAAAGCAAGTAACACAGTATTTTACTCCAGCAGTATATCAATTCTCACATTCTATCATAAATTTGGTCACAGAAAACTTGTTTCCCACTCCTTTGCACAAGACGTGATGATACATTAACACTATCTTGTTGATCAGACTTGGGGGACAATAAGTGCCATGTAGTTCAGATGACTTTATAGTTTGTATGATATTTGTGTGTGAGAAGGCTTGAAATAACCATTTTAATACATCTCAGTAAAACTTCTAAGGCACAAAGTCTCACGCAGGTTTAGGGTTTCTCCTGAGGTGGAATTTATACACTAGCATCGGTTCCATCCATCACAAGAATGGCTCCATTGAGGTAATCTCTTTAAATATTTGTAAAAAGCCAGGCTGATTCAGAAGCCAACTTAAACACCTAATTTTGTATAGTACACAGAAAAATAAAACTCCACTGTGTTGAGCCAGCCATGACAATTGCAGGGTTTTTGGTGATTAGCCTACCTCAGATCCTAAAATAAATGAATGTTTTCCAGATGATCATAAAAGCTCTGTTTCTAGTATCCAGTCAGTTGTGAGGTGTTTTTTACTTCATTTATAAGTTTTTGTTTTTTTATGTTTCATGCTCTTCTATGCGGTTCAAGAGACAATTAAAAATAAAGGTTGGTAAGAAATGTGTCGCTCTTAGTTCATTTGTCACCTCATAATTGTCAGGTGAGATGATGGTATTTATGAAAATACCCAAATTAATGAGAGTTTTTTCTATCTTTATAGGCAGAGATTTAAAAATAGACAACTATTTGAAGTGTCAAGTTTTTTTTTTCTCAAAACGAGTTCAGTAAGAAAACTATTCCTGCCTTTTGACTTTGAAAATGCCCCTTAGTGACAGACAGCACTTTGTTCAGATCTACTGTTTACCAGCCTTGAACAACATAATGAAGCCTATTTAAAGTCAAGGCTTCAAGCTATTTGAAGTGCATAGGATCATCTCGTGATATTAATTTCTTGGATGGATTTATAATCTTTATTATTTCAACATGTGCTGATATTTAAATATAGGGAGATGGTTTAGTGGTGCTAAGCAAATACAAAGACTGTGGTTCATATTCTTAAAATCCAGTTTATAGTCATTTGAACATGATAGAGGCCCTTATTTTCAGCATTCTGAAAGCTGAAACTGGAGGTTACCTGGGCAGAATAGCCTATCAATGAGATCTGGATTCAATTGATCGATTGTGATATAGTCAATAAGGAAGAAAACATTAAAGAAAGACTCCAAAACTCAAAATCTGTATTCTGAATACAAACATGTAAAATCATACATAGGCAAAAATACATATGTTCACACTATAGATGAAAATACACTAAGAAAAATATATTTCTTTTTTTAATAGATATTAAATTATAAAAACTTTTTTTTTATTAACTTGAGTATTTCTTATATACATTTCGAGTGTTATTCCCTTTCCCGGTTTCCGGGCAAACATCCCCCTCCCCCCTCCCCTTCCGTATGGGTGTTCCCCTCCCAACCCTCCCCCCATTGCCGCCCTCCCCCCATAGTCTAGTTCACTGGGGGTTCAGTCTTAGCAGGACCCAGGGCTTCCCCTTCCACTGGTGCTCTTACTAGGATATTCATTGCTACCTATGGGGTCAGAGTCCAGGGTCAGTCCATGTATAGCCTTTAGGTAGTGGCTTAGTCCCTGGAAGCTCTGGTTGCTTGACATTGCTGTACATATGGGGTCTCGAGCCCCTTCAAGCTCTTCCAGTTCTTTCTCTGATTCCTTCAACGGGGTCCTATTCTCAGTTCAGTGGTTTGCTGCTGGCATTCGCCTCTGTATTTGCTGTATTCTGGCTGTGTCTCTCAGGAGCGATCTACATCCGGCTCCTGTCGGTCTGCACTTCCTTGCTTCATCCATCTTGTCTAATTGGGTGGCTGTATATGTATGGGCCACATGTGGGGCAGGCTCTGAATGGGTGTTCCTTCAGTCTCTGTTTTAATCTTTGCCTCTCCCTTCCCTGCCAAGGGTATTCTTTTTCCTCATTTAAAGAAGGAGTGAAGCATTCACATTTTGATCATCCTTCTTGAGTTTCATTTGTTCTAGGGATCTAGGGTAATTCAAGCATTTGGGCTAATAGCCACTTATCAATGAGTGCATACCATGTATGTCTTTCTGTGATTGGGTTAGCTCACTCAGGATGATATTTTCCAGTTCCAACGATTTGCTACGAATTTCATAAACTCGTTGTTTTTGATAGCTGAGTAATATTCCATTGTATAGATGTACCACATTTTCTGTATCCATTCCTCTGTTGAAGGGCATCTGGGTTCTTTCCAGTTTCTGGCTATTATAAATAAGGCTGCAATGAACATAGTGGAGCACGTGTCTTTTTTATATGTTGAGGCATCTTTTGGGTATATGCCCAAGAGAGGTATAGCTGGATCCTCAGGCAGTTCAATGTCCAATTTTCTGAGGAACCTCCAGACTGATTTCCAGAATGGTTTTACCAGTCTGCAATCCCACCAACAATGGAGGAGTGTTTCTCTTTCTCCACATCCTCGCCAGCATCTGCTGTCACCTGAGTTTTTGATCTTAGCCATTCTCACTGGTGTGAGGTGAAATCTCAGGGTTGTTTTGATTTGCATTTCCCTTATGACTAAAGATGTTGAACATATCTTTAGGTGTTTCTCAGCCATTTGGCACTCCTCAGCTGTGAATTCTTTGTTTAGCTCTGAACCCCATTTTTTAATAGGGTTATTTGTTTCCTGCCGTCTAACTTCTTGAGTTCTTTGTATATTTTGGATATAAGGCCTCTATCTGTTGTAGGATTGGTAAAGATCTTTTCCCAATCTGTTGGTTGCCGTTTTGTCCTAACCACAGTGTCCTTTGCCTTACAGAAGCTTTGCAGTTTTATGAGATTCCATTTGTCGATTCTTGATCTTAGAGCGTAAGCCATTGGTGTTTTGTTCAGGAAATTTTTTCCAGTGCCCATGTGTTCCAGATGCTTCCCTAGTAATTCTTCTATTAGTTTGAGTGTGTCTGGTTTGATGTGGAGGTCCTTGATCCACTTGGACTTAAGCTTTGTACAGGGTGATAAGCATGGATCGATCTGTATTCTACATGTTGACCTCCAGTTGAACCAGCACCATTTGCTGAAAATGCTATCTTTTTTCCATTTGATGGTTTTGGCTCTTTTGTCAAAAATCAAGTGACCATAGGTGTGTGGGTTCATTTCTGGGTCTTCAATTCTATTCCATTGGTCTATCTGTCTCTCTCTGTACCAATACCATGTAGTTTTTATCACTATTGCTCTGTAATACTGCTTGAGTTCAGGGATAGTGATTCCCCCTGAAGTCCTTTTATTGTTGAAGATAGCTTTAGCTATCCTGGGTTTTTTGTTATTCCAGATTAATTTGCAAATTGTTCTGTCTAACTCTTTGAAGAATTGGATTGGTATTTTGATGGGGATTGCATTGAATCTGTAGATTGCTTTTGGTAAAATGGCCATTTTTACTATATTAATCCTGCCAATCCATGAGCATGGGAGATCTTTCCATCTTCTGAGGTCTTCTTCAATTTCTTTCCTCAGTGTCTTGAAGTTCTTATTGTACAGATCTTTTACTTGCTTGGTTAAAGTCACACCGAGGTACTTTATATTATTTGGGTCTATTATGAAGGGTGTCGTTTCCCTAATTACTTTCTCGGCTTGTTTTTCTTTTGTATAGAGGAAGGCAACTGATTTATTTGAGTTAATTTTATACCCAGCCACTTTGCTGAAGTTGTTTATCAGCTTTAGTAGTTCTCTGGTGGAACTTTTGGAATCACTTAAATATACTATCATATAATCTGCAAATAGTGATATTTTGACCTCTTCTTTTCTGATCTGTATCCCCTTGATCTCCTTTTGTTTCTTATTGCTCTGGCTAGAGCTTCAAGAACTATTTTGAATAAGTAGGGAGAGAGTGGGCAGCCTTGTCTAGTCCCTGATTTTAATGGGATTGCTTCAAGTTTCTCTCCATTTAGTTTAATGTTAGCAACTGGTTTGCTGTATATGGCTTTTACTATGTTTAGGTATGGGCCTTGAATTCCTATTCTTTCCAGGACTTTTATCATGAAGGGGTGTTGAATTTTTTCAAATGCTTTCTCAGCATCTAATGAAATGATCATGTGGTTCTGTTCTTTCAGTTTGTTTATATAATGGATCACGTTAATGGTTGTCCGTATATTAAACCATCCCCGCATGCCTGGGATGAAGCCTACTTGATCATGGTGGATGATTGTTTTGATGTGCTCTTGAATTCGGTTTGCCAGAATTTTGTTGAGTATTTTTGCGTCGATATTCATAAGGGAAATTGGTCTGAAGTTCTCTTTCTTTGTTGTGTCTTTGTGTGGTTTACGTAAAAGAGTAATTGTGGCTTCGTAGAAGGTATTTGTTAGTGATCCATCTGTTTCAATTTTGTGGAATAGTTTGGATAACATTGGTATGAGGTCTTCTATGAAGGTTTGATAGAATTCTGCACTAAACCCGTCTGGACCTGGGCTCTTTTTGGTTGGGAGACCTTTAATGACTGCTTCTTTTTCCTTAGGAGTTATGGGGTTGTTTAACTGGTTTATTTGTTCCTGATTTAACTTCGATACCTGGTATCTGTCTAGGAAATTGTCCATTTCCTGAAGATTTTCAAGTTTTGTTGAATATAGGTTTTTATAGTAAGATCTGATGATTTTTTGAATTTCCTCTGAATCTGTAGTTATGTCTCCCTTTTCGTTTCTGATTTTTTTAATTTGGACGCACTCTCTGTGTCCTCTCGTTAGTCTGGCTAAGGGTTTATCTATCTAGCTGATTTTCTCAAAGACCAACTTTTGGTTCTGTTGATTCTTTCTATGGTCCTTTTTGTTTCTACTTGGTTGATTTCAGCTCTGAGTTTGATTATTTCCTGCCTTCTACTCCTCCTGGGTGTATTTGCTTCTTTTTGTTCTAGAGCTTTTAGGTGTGCTGTCAAGCTGCTGACATATGCTCTTTCCTGTTTCTTTCTGCAGGCACTCAGTGCTATGAGTTTTCCTCTTAGCACAGCTTTCATTGTGTCCCATAAGTTTGGGTATGTTGTACCTTCATTTTCATTAAATTCTAAAAAGTTTTTAATTTCTTTCTTTATTTCTTCCTTGACCAGGTTATCATTGAGTAGAGCATTGTTCAATTTCCACGTATACGGGGGCATTCTTCCCTTATTGTTATTGAAGACCAGTTTTAGGCCGTGGTGGTCCGATAGCACGCATGGGATTATTTCTATCTTTCTGTACCTGTTGAGGCCCGGTTTTTGACCAATTATATGGTCAATTTTGGAGAAAGTACCATGAGGAGCTGAGAAAAAGGTATATCCTTTTGCTTTAGGATAGAATGTTCTATAAATATCCGTTAAGTCCATTTGGCTCATGACTTCTCTTAGTCTGTCGACATCACTGTTTAATTTCTGTTTCCATGATCTGTCCATTGATGAGAGTGGGGTGTTGAAATCTCCCACTATTATTGTGTGAGGTGCAATGTGTGTTTTGAGCTTTAGTAAGGTTTCTTTTACGTATGTAGGTGCCCTTGTATTTGGGGCATAGATATTTAGGATTGAGAGTTCATCTTGGTGGATTTTTCCTTTGATGAATATGAAGTGTCCTTCCTTATCTTTTTTGATGACTTTTAGTTGAAAATGGATTGTATTTGATATTTGAATGGCTACTCCAGCTTGCTTCTTCTGACCATTTGCTTGGAAAGTTGTTTTCCAGCCTTTCACTCTGAGGTAATGTCTCTCTTTGTCTCTGAGGTGTGTTTCCTGTAGGCAGCAGAATGCAGGGTCCTCGTTGCGTATCCAGTTTGTTAATCTATGTCTTTTTATTGTGGAGTTGAGGCCATTGATGTTGAGAGATATTAAGGAATAGTGATTATTTCTTCCCGTTATATTCATATTTGGATGTGAGGTTATGTTTGTGTGCTTTCATTCTCTTTGTTTTGTTGCCAAGACGATTAGTTTCTTGCTTCTTCTAGGGTATAGCTTGCCTCCTTATGTTGGGCTTTACCATTTATTATCCTTTGTAGTGCTGGATTTGTAGAAAGATATTGTGTAAATTTGGTTTTGTCATGGAATATCTTGGTTTCTCCATCTATGTTAATTGAGAGTTTTGCAGGATACAGTAACCTGGGCTGGCATTTGTGTTCTCTTAGGGTCTGTAGGACATCAGTCCAGGATCTTCTGGCCTTCATATTTTCTGGCGAAAAGTCTTGTGTGATTCTGATAGGTCTGCCTTTATATGTTACTTGACCTTTTTCCCTTACTGCTTTTAATATTCTTTCTTTATTTTGTGTGTTTGATGTTTTGACAATCATGTGACGGGAGGTGTTTCTTTTCTGGTCCAATCTATTTGGAGTTCTGTAGGCTTCTTGTACGTCTATGGGTATCTCTTTTTTTAGGTTAGGGAAGTTTTCTTCTATGATTTTGTTGAAGATATTTACTGGTCCTTTGAGCTGGGAGTCTTCACTCTCTTCTATACCTATTATCGTTAGGTTTGATCTTCTCATTGAGTCCTGGATTTCCTGTATGTTTTGGACCAGTAGCTTTTTCTGCTTTACATTATCTTTGACAGTTGAGTCAATGATTTCTATGGAATCTTCTGCTCCTGAGATTCTCTCTTCCATCTCTTGTATTCTGTTGGTGAAGCTTGTATCTACAGCTCCTTGTCTCTTCTTTTGGTTTTCTATATCCAGGGTTGTTTCCATGTGTTCTTTCTTGATTGCTTTTATTTCCATTTTTAATTCCTTCAACTGTTTGATTGTGTTTTCCTGGAATTCTTTCAGAGATTTTTGCGATTCTTTCAGGGATTTTTGCGATTCCTCTCTGTAGGCTTCTACTTGTTTATTAATGTTTTCCTGTGTTTCCCTAAGGGAGTTCTTCACGTCTTTCTTGAAGTCCTCCAGCATCATGATCAAATATGATTTTGAAACTAGATCTTGCTTTTCTGGTGTGTTTGGATATTCCATGTTTGTTTTGGTGGGAGAATTGGGCTCCGATGATGCCATGTAGTCTTGGTTTCTGTTGCTTGGGTTCCTGCGCTTGCCTCTCGCCATCAGATTATCTCTAGTGTTACTTTGTTCTGCTATTTCTGACAGTGGTTAGACTGTCCCTATAAGCCTGTGTGTCAGGAGTGCTGTAGACCTGTTTTCCTCTCTTTCAGTCAGTTATTGGGACAGAGTGTTCTGCTTTCGTGCGTGTAGTTTTTCCTCTCTACAGGTCTTCAGCTGTTCCTGTGGGCCTGTGTCTTGAGTTCACCAGGCAGCTTTCTTGCAGCAGAAAATTTGTTCTTACCTGTGGTCCTGAGGCTCAAGTTCGCTCGCGGTGTGCTGCCCATGGGCTCTTTGCGGCGGCAGCAACCAGGAAGACCTGTGCTGCCCGTTCCGGGAGCTTATGCAGCCTCAGGAGTGCCCACCTGACCAGGCGGTGAGGTCTCTTTCCCACGGGGTCTGGGAGCAGAGAGCTGCTGCGGGCCGGGATCCGCGGGAGAAAAATATATTTCTATGGAATCATCTATATATATTACATCACAGTGGTTAATATTTGACATAGAATCTAGCAAAATAAAAGCCGTTTAAATGGATCTCACAATTTCTAGGCATTCAAGTATAAATATTGCTAGCCTACTGCAATTATTATATGTGACATCAGACTATGATGTAAACAGAACATTTGGAGATAACACATGAACTATGGAATCCTTTCCTGTCATTCTCATTGTTTGCCCTGAAAATCCATTTTATCCTTTTTAAAACACTACATTCTTCCTTATATTTATTCTTAAATTATTTACTTTTCTACTTTAAAATTAAACTACTACTAATACAAGCCACAGTCACCCTCTCTATCTTGCACTTTGTTTTTTTCTGTTAATGTAGAAAGCTCCATCTTCCAATCTACTTAAACCTTTCTTCCTGTACAAGCCTTTGGCTTCTATGGGTCATGTAGTGCACTTTTGTAAAAATACCTCTTGTGTTCAAAAAGAATAAACTTTAAATGCCACCAAGTCAAATTAAGAATACATATTGAGGGTTGGGGATTTAGCTCAGTGGTAGAGCGCTTGCCTAGCAAGCGAAAGGCCCTGGGTTCGGTCCCCAGCTCCGAAAAAAAGAAAAAAAAAGAAAAAAGAAAAAAAAGAATATATATTGAAATCACTTAAGACATAACTTGCTATCCTTCCCTGTAGTTATGTTTATGTTTAGCTTTCCTTCAGGGAAACAAAGTAAAATCCAACATTATTCACCTTACATATTCTGTGCAATCGGCTTCTACAACTTAAGCTAATACCTAGGTTTAATTACAAATATACATTACATCATCCTTCTGCCCCAGAGTAATGTCTGGGTGAGTTGTGATAATCATTAAATAAAAGCAGCCTACAGGTTGCCATCAAACTTATACAATAAATATTCATGATTTTTCATTAATTAATTAATTAACTTTTACATCCTCATCATAGCTGCCCATCTCTCTTCTCCTTTAAGTCCCACCTTTACAAGGGCTTCTTGCTACTACCTTTCTCCTTCTCCTCAAAAAAGGCAAAATGCCCCCCTCTCCCTTGCATAGCACCCCCTGCCAGGGACATCCATTACCACCAGGACTAAGGGACTGAGCATATCCTTTCCTGGTAAATCCCAGCTCAGCAGCTCAGTTAGGGGGAGTGGATCCAATGGCAAGTAATGGAGTAAAGACAAACCCTGCTCTAATTTCTAGGGGACTGACATGAAGACAGAGCTACACATATGCTCCAAATGCGTAGGTGGCCTAGGTCCAGCCCCTGCATGTTTTTTCATTGGTTGTTCAGTATCTGTGAGACCCTCCCCACACACACTCAGTAGATCTTCTTATAGTCCTTAAATCCCTCTGCCTTACTCACTTTTAATTTCCACTCCTCCACAGGACTCCATGAGCCCTTCCTGATGTTTACCTGTGGGTCTCTGCATTGGTTTCCACCTGAATGATGCTTCTCCAGACCGTTATGCTAGTTTCTCTCTGCGAGCATAGCAGAGTACTAAAAATGTCGGGGATGGGCGCTCTCACATGGGATGAATCTCATGGGGGACTCATTGGATGTTTTGTCAGTCTCTCCTCCATCTTTATGTCTGCATGTCTTTTAGGCAGGATAAATGTTGTGTCCAAGGTTTTGTGGGTGGGTGTGTCCTTTTTCTCCAATGGAAGACTCACTTGGCCACAGGAGGTGACCACTTCATTTTCCATATACCTTGATGATAGAAAATTAAGCTATGGTTTCCCCCATAAGCTACCTTGAGCCTCCCTTGTCCAGGATCTCGAGTCACAGAGATGCCCACCACCTATTTCCATTACCTTTGCTAGTCCTCTTTTAACCACCCTCCCCACAGCTGATCTCCATTCCCTTTCCCCACCTCAGGCGTTGTCCTCTCTCTACCCACCTGTGATTACTACTTTGTTTCTCTTTCTGAATGAGATTCACTCTTCCTCCCTTAGGTTCTCATTGTTACTTAATTTTTTGGGGTCTGTGGATTGTAATAGGGTTATCTTGTACTGTATGGGTAATGTCCAATTATAAGTGAGTACACATCAAATGTGTCTTTTAAGGTTTGGGTGACTCCACTGAAGATTACATTTTCTAGTTCCATCCATGTACTTGAAATTTTCATGAAATCTTTGTTTTTAATAGATGTATTGTATACCATCGTGTAGATGCAGCACATTTCCTTTATCTATTCTATAATTGAGGGTCATCCAGGTTGTTATCAGTTTCTGGTTATTGTGAATATATCTACTATGAGCATATTTGGGCAAGTGTTCCTGAGGTACAAGGCAAGTGTTCCTGAGGTATACTGGGACACCTTTTGAGTGTATGCCCAGGAGTGGTATAGCTGGGTCTTGAGATAGAACTATAATCAATTTTGTGAGAAACTGCCAAACAGATTTCCAACATGGTTGCACAAGTTTTTACTCTCACCAGCAATGCAGGAGACTTCCCATTGCTCCACATCCTCACCAATATGTGTTGTGATTTGTATTCGATCTTAGCCATTCTGACGGGTGTAACCTTGAATCTTAAAGTCATTTTGATTTGCGTTTTCATGATGACTCAGGACTCTGAACCTTTGTCTGCCAATAGAAAATCCTATGTTGAGAATTCTGTTTAGCTCTGTATCCTATTTTTTTAATTGGGTTATCAATGTTGATTGTGTCTTATTTCTTGTGTTCTTCAAATATTTTGGGTATTAGTCCTCTGACAGATGTAGAGTTGATGAAGATCTTTTCTCATTCTGTACAGTTTTTGGTTTGTCCATATGAGGTTGAGAAATGGTCTTTCGAGTTCTGCAAAGAGTTGTTTTGGAATTTAATGGGAATTACATTGAGTGTATAAATTTCTTTTGGTAGGTGACCAATTTTACTAAGTTAATCCTACTGATCCATTAACACAGGAGATCTTTCTATCATCTGATATTTTATCCAATTCCTTTCTTCAAAGACTTGCAGTTCTTGTCATACATGTCTTACACTTGATTGTTTAGAATTACATCAATATATTTTGTATTATTTGTGGTGTTTCCATATTTTCTTTCTCAGTCTGTTTATCATCTGTATAAAGGAAGGCTAACATTTCTTTTGAGTTAGTTTTGTTTTCAGCCTCTTTGCTGAAAGAGTTTATAAACTGTGGAGTTCTCTGATTTGTGTTTATGTGTATGCCTAGAATCCTTGATCTCTTCATGTCTTTTAACATGAAGGGTTGTTGGATTTTGTCAAATGTTTTTTCTAGCTCTAGTGAGAAGATCATATGATGTTCTTTTTCTTTCAGTTTCTTTCTATGATGGATTACATTGTGGATTTTTGTATATTGAGTGACCTTTGCATCCCTGAGATAAAGCTTACTTAATCATGTTAGATGATGTTTTTGATGTGCTTTTGGGTTCAGTTTGCAAGCATTTTATTGAATATTTCTGAATTAAAGTCTATAAGGAAAATTGATCTAAAATTTTCTTTATTTTTTGAGACTTTGGTTGGTTTAGGTATCAGGGTGATTGTGGCCTCATACATTGAGTTTGGTAATGTTCCGTCTGATTCTATTTTGTAGAATAGTTTGAAGAGTATTGCTATTAGCTCTTCTTTGCATGTTAGACAGAATTCTGCACTAAAACCATCTGGTGCGGGGACTTTGTTGATTGGGAAACTTTAAATGAATGCTTCCATTTCGTTAGGAGTAATGGGATTTTTTTTTTTTTAGATCCTATCTGATCCTATTCTGATCTGGATTTATCTTTGGTAGATAAATTTTATTTAGATTTTCCAATTTTGTGCATAGAGGATTTTGAAGAAAGACCTAATGATTCTTAGAATTTCCTCATTGTCTGTTGTTGTATACCCCTTTCATTTCTGATTTTGTTAATTTGGATAGTGTCTCTCTGACTTGCAGTTAGTTTGCCTAAGGCTTTATCTATCTTATTGATTTTCTCAAAAATATAATTGCTCTTGGTTTTGTTGATTCTTTGTCCTATTCTTTTTCTGTCCAATTTTTTTTTAATTTAAGACTTGAGTTTGATTATTCCTTCCCATCAATTCCTCTTGAGTGTGTTTACCTTTTTTTTTCTAAAAATTTAAATTGCTTGTATGAGAACTCATCAATTTCTTTATGAAGTCAATTAGTAGCATGGATTTTTTCCCTGGCACTGCTTTCATTGTGTCTCATAAATTTGTGTATGTTGTGCATTCATTTTTATTAAATTTTTGAAAATCTTTATTCCTTTATTTCTTCCCTGACCCATTGATCATTGATTACAAGGTTGCTCAATTTCCATGAATTTGTAGGCTTTCTGTTGTTTCTATTGTTGTTGAAGTCCAACTTTAATTCATGGTGGTCTGATAAGATACAAGGGGTTACTTCAATCTTCATGTATCTGTTAAGGCTTTTTTTTTTGTGACCAACTATGTGGTCAAGTTTGGAGAAGATTCCACAAGTTGCTCAGAAGAAGGAATAATCTTTTGTGGTTGAGTGAAATGTTCTCTGAATATTTTTATATCCATTTGATTAATAACCTCATATAGTTTCATTATTTCTATGTTCAGTTGCTGTATGAATGACATTGGTGAGAGTTGGGTATTGAAACATCCCACTGCTAATGTCCAGTGTCCAATGCATGGTTTAACTTTTAGTAAAGTCTCTTTTACAAATGTCAGTGCTCCTCCACTTGTGATATAAATGTTCAGAGTTGAGACATCATTTTGGTGGATCATTATCTTGATAATTATAAGGTGTTCTTCCCCATCTCTTTTGATTAATTCTGGTTGAAAATCTATTTTATAGACATTTGAATGTTTTATCTTATCCTGGTTATCTGGTCTGTTTGCTTGGAAAAGTTTTTCAGCCCTTTACTCTGAGGTAATATCCTTATTGCTGAGGACTGTTTCTTGTATGCAGCAGAATGATGAATTCTATTTTCATGTCCATTCTGATATCTTGTGTCTTTGTGTGTGTGTGTGTGTTAGTGTGTGTGTGTGTGTGTGTGTTAGTGTGTGTGTGTGTGTGTGTGTGTGTGTGTGTGTGTGTGTGTGTGTATTTCGAGGTTATTTGGTCCATTGATGTTGAGAGATATTAATGAACAATGATTGTTGGCTTGGGGAAAAGTTACAGAAGTAATCAATATTCTTAATTTTCAGAGAAATTCAAATCAAAATAACACTGAGATTCTAGCTGACATCCACCAGAATGGCTAAGATGAGAAACTCAAGCTCCAGCATATTATGGCAAGGATGTATTGCAGTAGGAAGACTAACACCATTGCTGTTGAAAGTGTAAACTTGTTCAAACATTTTCTAAACAATTGGTAAGTTTCTCAGATAATTTGGAATAGTTTTAGCTCAAGACCCAGCTATATCACTCCTGAGTGTATACCTAAAATTGTTCCAACATACTACAAAGATGCTTATACAGCTATGTTCATAGCAGCTTCATTTGTTAAAAAATGGATAAAGAAAATGTGGTATAGACATTGAAAACAATGAGATCGTGTAATTTTCAGGCAAGTGGATGGGACTAGAAAAGATTATTCTGAATGAGGTAACCCCTACCCAGAAAGACAAACATTTTCTGTGCTAAATTATAAGTAGTTATTAGCCACGAAGCACAGGATAACCATGCTAAAACCCAATGATTCAAAGAAAATGAGAAACTAGTAGTAATGCTCAATTTTAAATGCTTGAATCTCAGTAAACGATGAAAGAAAATAGACATCATGTGTGGTTGAAACATGGGAATTGGTTGGGATTGGAGGGCATCTGGGGAAAGGAAGATGAAAGTGGGGGAAAGCAACAGGAGGAATAAGTGTGAGAGAGAATTAGAGTTGGTGGAAAGGGAGAGGAATATCTCTGTTATGAGCTAGAAACATAGTTCAATGAAGTCTCTCAGGAATCTATGAGGACAACCCAAGCTAAGGCTCCTAGACATAGGGAATATGGAAACTAAAATGGCCACCTCCTATGACTTCCATTGTACACCAACCCAGCCAAAAATATCCTAGGTCCACACTTTGTCCTGCCTACAAAATGGGCAAAGATAAACTTGGAGCAGAAGTTGAGGAGATGACCAACCAATAACTGGCCAACACAAGACCAATTCCATTAACAAGACCCACTCCTGACAATATACTGATATTCTGCTATACTTGCAGACAGGAGTTTAGCATAACTATTACCCAAGAGGCATCATCCAGAGTGTATGCAAACAAATGAAGAGACCCATAGTCAAATGTGAGGCAAAACTTGGGAAACCTCATGGAAGACAGAGAGGAAGCATTGAAGCAATCAGACTAGTCAAGGACACCACATGAAAATCTACAGAATCAGTTAACCTGGACACAATAGGGCTCACCGAGACTGAATCACCAATGAGAAAACACACATGGAATGGACTTAGGCCCTTTTAACAAATGTAACATCTGTAGCTTGGTCTTCATGTGAGAACCCTAAAAGGAGTAGCATAGGCTGTCTCTGACTCAGTTGCCTGCCTTTGGATCCCTTGCCCTAACTGGTTTTCCTGGTCTAGCATCAATGGGAGTAATTGCACCTAGCTCGACTGCAACTTGAGAGGCCTAGAAGAGTAGATATCCATGGCAAGGATCCTCTTCTCAGAGGAGAAAGAAGGGGAGAGTGGGGGAAAGGGAGCTGAAAGGTCACAAGTAGGAGGAGAAGTTGGGGTGCATTAGGATGTAAAGTAAACATATTAACTAATGGAAAAGAAGAAAAAAGGCAGGGCATTAGAACACTGCTCCTTATTTTGGACATTCTGATTTACTTTATTTTTGAATTTGTTTTCTAACAAAGGTAATCCTTATACTGAAATAAATTTCAATTACAAAATTCAAACTATGCTACTCTTGGTCAAATTAATTCAAGAGGAAGTCTGTGATTTAATCTCTTTCTACAACATCCACATACTTGGTACCTTCAAGGTTATCCTTAATGTACTTTTTCTTACTGTTTTATTTTTTAAATTATTTTATTTATTTTCATTCCAAATGTTGCCACCTTCTTAGTACTTCCTCCCAGAGTTCTTCACACTATATGCACTCTCCTTTCCATTGGAGAGGGTATTCCCTCACTCATTCCCTTTACTTACCCACCCTTTCCCACCTCACTCCTCTTAGCATATCCATTTCCTGGGGCATCAAATCTCTACAGTATTAGGGATATCCTTTTCAACTGAGGCCAGACAAAGCAGTGTTCTACTATTATGTGCCAGAAGTCACAAACAAGCCTATATATGCTCTTTGGTTGGTGGATTAGTCTCTAGTAGCTCTGAGAGGTCTGGGTAAGCTGATACTGTTGTTCTTCCTATGAGGTTGCTACCCATTTCTGCTCCTTCAATCCTTCCCCCAAGTCTTCAATAGGGGAGTCCTTGACCTCAGTACAATGATTGGCTATAAGGATCTGCATTTATTTTAGTATGCTGTGGGTAGAGCCTCTCAGAGGATAGCTATCTTCATTCTAGACTTCTGTCTACAAGTACAACATGGTATCAGTATGAGTGTCAGTGTTTGGTGCATGCCTATGTTGTGGATCCTAAATTGTGATGGTTTCTGAATGGCCCTTTGTTCAATCTGTGCTCCATTTTTTTCCCTGCATTTCTTTTAGACAGGAACAACTCTAGGTCAAAAACTTTGAAGGTAAGTGGGTGATGCCTTTCCTCCACATGTGTCTATGTCTATCTATTAGAAGTTGTCTCTTCAGGTTCCATATCCCCACTCTTGGGCGTTTTGGCTTAGTTCATACACAGTGATTCCTGGAAGCCTCTCAAATCCCAAGTCCAAGTACATTCTAGAGGTTCCCCCTTCCCCCTGCTTCCCAAAGTTACATATTTCCATCCATTCTCCTGGCCCTCTGGACTTAACTTATGTCTCTCCACATACCTGATTGTGCCCTCTTCCCGCTCTAACCTGTCACCCAGGTACGTCTCTTTGTTTGTTTTTTGAGTCTGACTTCTTGAGTTCTTATATATTTTGTATATTAGCCCTCTACTGAATATAGAGTTGATGAAGATCTTTTCCAAATGTATACGTTGTAGCTTTGTCCTATTGGTGTTTTCCTTTGCCTTTATTGAAGCTTTTTATTTTCATGAGGTCTCATTTGTCAATTGTTGATCTTAGAGCCTGCGTCATTGGTGATCTCTTCAGGAAATTTTTTCCTGTGCCAATGCATTCAAGGCTATTTCCCAATTTATTTTTATTACATTCAGTGAATCTGCTTTTCAGTAGCCTTTCTTTATACAAATGATAAATGGGCTGCAAAAGAAAATAATACCACTTACAATAGCCAAAAAAATAAAATATCTTGATGGAACTATTAATAAACAAATAAAAAAATTTCTATGACAAGAACTTTGAGTCCTGAAGAAAGAAATCAAAGAAGACCTTTGAAGGTGGAAAGATCTCCCGTGCTCATGGATCAGTAGGATTAATATAGTAAAACTGGCCATCCTACCAAAAGCAATCTTCAGTTCCAATACAATCCCAATCTAAATTCGAATTCAATTCTTCACAGAAATGGGAAGAGCAATTCTCAGCTTCATGTGGAAACACAAAAATTCCAGAATAAGAAAAAATTCTCAACAATAAAAGAACTGGTGGAATCATTGTCCCTGATCCTATATACTACAGAGGTACAGTGATAAAAACCACATGGTATTAGTACAGAGACAGACAAATCAGGTCAATCAATGGAATAGAATTAAAGACCCAGAAATAAACCCACATACCTATGGAAACTTGATCTTTGCCAGGGCTGTAGAAAAGTCTTTCAAAGAGAGCCAAAGCATCAGGACCTTACTATAGATTGTATCTCTGTGCAATGGTTTGGATGAGAATGGCCCCCATAGTTTAATATGTTTGCATGTTTGGCAATACTTGCTGAAATTTTCGGGGAAGGACAAGGAGCTATGAGTCTCCTTGGAGTTTAGTTTTGAGGTTTCAAAAACCCAGGACAAGCAGATTGCTGTTTCTTCCCTGGGCCTGCTATCTGCAGAACAAACTACTGCTTTCAACTACTTCTCCAGAACCTGAGTGCTACTATAGTCCTGATCATGATGATAATAAACTAAGCTTCTGAAATGGTAAGGGAATCCATAATTAAATGTTCTTTAAAATATGAGTTGTCTTGGTTTTGGTGTCAATTTAGAACAATAAAACAGTAATTAAGGCAGAATATCAGAAACTCTATCCATGAAGTACCATCAAGATCTGTGACTAAATACGGGCAGGACTATATAATGGATATATCAAAGCATATGGGGATTTCCTTTGTAGACCAGGCTGTCCTGGAATTCACAGAAACCTGTCAGCTTCAACTAAATATTTCTGGGATTAAGGGTGTGTTCCACCATGCCATACCCTATTTGTTCTTTATTTTAACTTTAGCTACAACTGTTTCTTCTCAGGCTGCAGCTGTGTCATCTTCCTCCCCATTCTCCTCTTCTATTTTCCAATTAGCCATATCACTTAATAAGTATTTTACTTCTTATAAATTTATTTGAACTATTATTTTTCTGTTACCTCTTAAATATGAGTTTCCAAAAAAACATAGGATATTTGTTTTATCATCTACTTAAATCTTTCATAATTAAAAATGTCTCAGTTACTGTTGAATATTTTTGTTTAATATTAATCACATTAACATTTATTAATACACATGACATGATTAAATACCCAAATTGTGCTATAATTATAAGCTTTTCTATTGTTAGTAAATGTTTATAAGAAACTTTGGAACTCTTTTATTTTTAGAAAATTAAAGCCATGATAAGTATTTATCTTCTCTACTTTAAAATTATTCCAAGGTCCATCAGCATTTTCAGTACTTACAGGCTCCCTTTACTATAGCCCTTTGAACTTTCTTGAGTGCTCTTATCATAATATTACTCGTCCATATTATTCACTGAACCATTTTCTCGCACCTATCAATTTTCATAATATTTACTTTTCCTATTTAATAACTTCCTATTTTATATAATTTTTAAAATACTTATCACAAGTGAAATCCTATAGTATTCATCCAGACAGACATAGCTTCTAAGTTTATCTGCAATTATTTTATATAAAGCCTGATAATTAAGATATTTTTCTTAAATATTTAAATAAAATATAATCCAAACATCTTTTACTTCAAATAGAAAAGTTAACAGAGTATTTGTCAGTTGTGGGAGTTGGAAATTTGAACAAAATTAGTTGGATGATCTTTTAATCTGGGGGACATTGATTTAGGCCACTTGTTGGTACTGGGGTAGATGGTGGGGTCACAGCGAATTATAAATTATCTCTTTCTAACTTTTGTGTGTTAAAAAAAGACTGAGAGGTTGCATTTGCATAGATCTATTTTCAAAGATATGGATAGCTCAATGTATTGTTTCTACTATGTAGCAATCATACGTGTGGCTTGGGGATTTCCAGAAAGTAGAATCAATACTCTCTACAGACAGGGTGCAAAACTTGAAAATCTGCAGGAAATGGACAATTTCTAGACAGATACCAGGTACCGAAGTTAAATCAGGAACAGATAAACCATTTAAGCAACCCCATAACTCCTAACGAAGTAGAAGCAGTCATTAAAGGTCTCCCAACCAAAAAGAGCCCAGGTCAAGACAGGTTTAGTGCAGAATTCTATCAGACCTTCATAGAACACCTCATACCAATACTATCCAAACTATTCCACAAAATTGAAACAAATGGAGCACTACCGAATTCCTTCTATGAAGCCACAATTACTCTTATACCTAAACCACACAAAGACCCAACAAAGAAAGAGAACTTCAGACCAATTTTCTTTATGAATATCGATGCAAAAATACTCAATAAAATTCTAGCAAACCGAATCCAAAAGCACATCAAAACAATCATCCACCATGATCAAGTAGGCTTCATCCCAGGCATGCAGAGATGGTTTAATATACGGAAAACTATCAACTGAAAGAACAAAACCACATGATCATTTCATTAGACGATGAGGAAGCATTTGACAAAATTCAACACCCCTTCATGATAAAAGTCCTGGAAAGAATAGAAATCAGGGCCGATACCTAAACATAGTAAAAGCCATATACAGCATACCATTTGCTAACATTAAACTAAATGGAGAGAAACTTGAAGCAATCCCACTAAAATCAGGGACTAGACAAGGCTGTCCACTCTCTCCCTACTTATTCAATACAGTTCTTGATGTTCTATCCAGAACAATCAGACAACAAAAGGAGATCAACAGGATACAGATTAGAAAAGAAGAAGTCAAAATATCACTATTTGCAGATGATATGACAGTATATTTAAGTGATCCCAAAAGTTCCACCAGAGAACTCCTAAACCTGATAAACACCTTCAGCAAAGTGGCAGGGTATACAATTAACTCAAATAAATCAATAGCCTTTCTCTACACAAAAGAGAAACAAGCCGAGAAAGAAATTAGAGAAACATCACCCTTCATATTAGTCCCAAATAATATAAAATACCTCAGTGTGACTTTAACCAAGCAAATAAAAATCTGTATGATAAGAACTTCAAGCTTGTGAAGAAAGAAATTGAAGAAGACCTCAGAAGATGGAAAGTTCTCCCTTGCTCATGGATTGGCAGAATTAACAGTAAAAATGGCCATTTTACCAAAAGCAAACTAGAGATTCAATGCAATCCCCATCAAAATACCAATCCAATCCTTCAAAGAGTTAGACAGAACAATTTGCAAATTCATCTGGAATAACAAAAAACCCAGAATAGCTAAAACTATCGTCAACAATAAAATGACTTCTGGGGGAATCCCTATCCCTGAACTTAAGCAATATTACAGAGCAATAGTGATAAAAACTGCATGGTATTGGTACAGAGACAGGCAGATAGACAAGTGGAATAGAATTGAAGACCCAGAAATGAACCCACATACCTATGGTTACTTGTTTTTTGACAAAGGAGCCAAAATTATCCAATGGAAAAAAGATAGCATTTTCAGCAAATGGTGCTGTTTCAACTGGAGGTCAACATGTAGAAGAATGCATATCGATCCATACTTATCACCCTGTACAAAGCTTAAGTCCAAGTGGATCAAGACCTCCACATAAAACCTGAAATACACTCAAAGTAATAGAAGAAAAAGTGGGGAAGCATCTCGAACATATGGGCACTGGAGAAAATTTCCTGAACAAAACACCAATGGCTTATGCTCTAAGATCAAGAATCAACAAATGGGATCTCATAAAACTGCAAAACTTCTGTAAGGCAAAGGACACTGTTGTTAGAACAAAATAACAACCAACAGATTGGGAAAAGATCTTTACCAATCCTACAACAGATAGAGGGCTCATATCCAAAATATACAAAGAACTCAAGAAGTTAGACTACAGGGAGACAAATGACCGTATTAAAAAATGGGGTTTAGAGCTAAACAAAGAATTCACAGCTGAGGAATGCCAAATGGCTGAGAACTACCTAAAGAAATGTTCAACATCTTTAGTCATAAGGAAAATGCAAATCAAAACAACCCTGAGTTTTCACCTTACACCAGTCAGAATGGTTAAGAACAAAAACTCTGGTGACAGCATCTGCTGTCAAGGGTGTGGAGAAAGAGGAACACTCCTTCATTGTTGGTGGGATTGCAGACTGGTACAACCATTCTGGAAATCATTCTGGAGGTTCCTTAGAAAATTGGACACTGAACTACCTGAGGACCCATCTATACCTCTCTTGGGCATATACCCAAAGGATGCCCCAACATATAACAAGACACATGATCACTATGTTAATAGCAGCCTTTTTGTTATAATAGCCAGAAGGTGGAAAGGACCCAGATGCCCTTCAACAGAGGAATGGATATAGAGAAAGTGGTACAGCTACACAATGGAATACTACTCCACTATTAAAACAATGACTTTATGAAATTCATAGGCAAATGGATGGAACTAGAAAATATCATCCTGAGTGAGGTAACCCAATCACAGAAAACACACATGGTATGCACTCATTGATAAGTGGCTATTAGCCCAAATGCTTGAATTACCCTAGATGCACAGAACACATGAAACTCAAGAAGGATGACCAAAATGTGAATGCTTCACTCCTTCTTTAAAAGGCGAACAAGAATACCCTTGGCAGGGAATAGGGAGGCAAAGATTAAAACAGAGACAGAAGGAACACCCATTCAGAGCCTGCACCACATGTGAGCCATACATATACAGCCACCCAATTAAACAAGATGGATGAAGCAAAGAAGTGCAGGCTGACAGGAGCCGGATGTAGATCTCTCCTGAGAGACACAGCCAGAATACAGCAAATACATAGGCGAATGCCAGCAGCAAACCACAATGAGAACGGGACCCTGGTTGAAGGAATCAGAGAAAGGACTGGAAGACCTTGAAGGGGCTCGATATGAACAACAATGCCAACCAACCAGAGCTTCCAGGGACTAAGCAACTACCCGAAGACTATACATGGACTGACCCTGGGCTCCAACCTCATAGCAATGAATAGCCTCGTAAAAGTATCACTGGAAGGGGAAACCCTTGGTCCTGTGAAGACTGAATCCCAGTGAATGTGATTGTTGGGGGAGGGTGGTAATGGGGGAGGATCGGGAAGGGAGGCCCATATAGAAGGCGATGGGGAGGGGTTAGGGGGATGTTGGCCAGGAAACAGGGAAAGGAAATAACAATCGAAATGTAAATAAGAAATACTCAAGTTAATAAAGATTTAAAAAAAGGTGAAGTATTTTGTTCTGTAATTTTAAATTATACAAACCATTTGTTTCTGCCCTGATCTGCATAGTTTTACAGTGAACCAAATTTAAGAAAGAATTGTGAGTTTATCTGAAAGAATAAACGATATATGTGGTTCTTCTGCTACTGTGTCCTATGTAGTACAGAAGAATAGAGACTTTCGTTATGCCTGAAGATGAGCAAAGTCTCTAGATACCAATTCAAATAATTCAGTAATGGGTAACTAGAGAATGAGGCATAGCTTTCTGATTTCTGTTTTTATTTTCAAGACAACAGTGTAATTGCCAGAAGCTGATAGCTCTTATGTTTATAATAATATCTCTTCAAATATTTGAAAATATTTTTCTTTCTTTAAGTTGGTTATTTATTTAGAATTTTGTATGATAAGATAGTGTCAAACTTTTCTCCCAGAATGCCTTTGTTTTCTCTATCAAAAGTAATTTCATTATTTTCTTTGGAATTAATTTTTGACACATATTAAAGTAGAATTAATTAAAACATTTCAATTGATTTAATATGTAACGATTTTGATCTCACATCTACTTTAGGCTGAATAATTCTTTGCTTTTATAAATTAGCATTCATATATTAAATGTGTCAAAATTGAAATACAATAAGGTACAACAGTTGAGCTAAATCTGCATACAAATGACTTGCTCCATGGCATTGTTGCTTCTAATGAATTCTATTATATTTCTCATCGTGGGGTGTGTGCGTGCGTGTGTGTGTGTGTGTGTGCGTGTGTGTGTGTCTGTGTCTGTGTGTTTGTGTATTTATAAAGTGACAATGAATTTACAAAATCAATGAACGAAACAAATAATAAATCATGAAATGCTAAAGATCAAGAATAGCTCATTTGTCCAATAACCTCAAGAGAAAGGTAAATCAAGTTGAAAATCCATTTCAGGAAAATGTAATCTGTAGAAAGTGTACTGTTATGGGAACAATAATCTAAATAACTTTTGTTTTCCCTCATTATGTTCAAC
This sequence comes from Rattus norvegicus, assembly GCF_021556685.1. Taxonomy (NCBI): domain Eukaryota; kingdom Metazoa; phylum Chordata; class Mammalia; order Rodentia; family Muridae; genus Rattus; species Rattus norvegicus. The sequence goes on from NC_141548.1 coordinate 63,720,104, forward strand.
CTGACTCTTTTGAAATAATACTCCAGGATAAACTAGTACCAGGGAAATAATTCGGATACTTGACAAGACTTTTACCAGGTTCAGTAATCAGATGAGATTTTTATTTACATGAAAAACAAGTATGGGCCTTCAGTTTTACCCTTGACCAAAGTTAAAGCAGTTAAGATAGTTTGGTGAGATAGCACATACAAAGAAATTTTGTTCATTACAATAAAATAAATAAACCTTTCTTTTTTTCCCACTGAAGTAGATGACATCAGTATTAGTTAACATAACAATTCGATGGAATAGATTTGGAAATAAAAATGAATTACATCATTAAATTTGGGCTTTTGACAATGAGGGCAATTTCTTTCAGCAATGAATATTTAAAAATTGTCCTAATACCAATTTAAGGAAACAGTGGGGATTTAAAATGTGTCTGACATCCTCACCACCCTGCAAATCAGCTGTCCCCTTGCTATTTGCATCTCATCTGTGAACAATGTGAAGAAATGCAGCTGCTGCTGAACTAAATACCTCTCTTTCTAATTTACATCTTCATTCCACTAGAGTCATAATAGAAGATATTTCACAGAAAAACAGTAAAGCAGATGCTATTGGGAATTTAAAATTTTTTATAATCCTAGCAGACATTTATAAAACTAATAAAAATTTCAAAGTATTCTGTCTGATTAAAAAAAAAAACTTGCATATCTACCGTGATGTGCCTATAAGCCAAGTGAATAAAATCGTTCTGTATGCACGTATGTGTCCATATTTGTGTGTATACTTTGAAGTACAACAATAACTATGTAAAATAATGAAAATATGATGTCTTTAAAGTTAGTCAAGCAAATGGATATGGAAAAAAATATCCCACTAATAATCTTTATAGAATAACTGCAACCCCTTTTTCATTGTGGACAAGCATTGGGCCTATACATCTATCTGTCCCAATTAGCAATATTCTGTCTGCTCAAACTTTTAAAACTATTCCATAGATAATATTTTCTATTGATTTCTAAAATTCTATTGAAGCAATTATATAATTTCTGTCTCACATGTCCCGTACCCTGAGTGCCATAACTCTTACATTTATGTCATCTTTTTGTGCTCATGATTCTCTTATTTTCCTTCAAACCAGTCATCATCCTAAGCCCACCTAAGATTCCAGATATGTGGCATTTCTCTAATATCCTTCCCTCTGTCAAAATTCACACTCTCTACTAATAATCAAAAGAGTTTTGTTTAATTCTTGTAATGTTTAGGTGATTTATTAACTTTTTTATTAGTTCCATACTTTATTTCAAGCCATGCAGACTGCTGTAAAATATCTGTCTTTGTAACCCATACAATATATTGTATGGAAATTTGCAGTATATATTTAATCAATGAAATTCATGTATTCATAAGGAATAACAGTTACATATACAGAAATGATTTATTACCAGAAGCAAGTATGTTAAAGGTGGACAAAATTTCCTAAATATACTAAGAAAAATTTAGGAAGTAGGGTATCTACACCTTGTATTTAAGTATTTTTTTATTCAAGAACATATTTTAATATAATTTTTCTTATTATTTGTTTTAAAGTATGGTATATTTTATTAAGAATTAAATGTACACAATTAAAAGACAAATAATATGTTTAAGATATCTCTTATATTTTAAGGTAGATTTTAGTGATTTTAAGCTTTTTTTACCGAATAATCAATTTTTACAGCAAAATATTTAAAGAGTAATGTTCGGAGCTATGGAACTTTTTAAACTTTACTTTTAATTTTCTGATTCCATAACTGCTCATATGATTTATGAGGTGAAAAATATTTTCACCAATCCTAATTACCAAATGCACATACTTAGGCCCCAATAGTAAAAGGAGAGGACTAACTCTTGCAAGTTATCCCGGTACCACTACATTCAAAGAAACACAACATGATGGAAACACAACGATATATCGACCTCAAATGTGCTAAAGTATTTGCTGGCTAAATATATTTGTCAATCTTGGTCTGTTCTTGGGAAAAGTCAGTTTTAAAACACTGTTTACAAAGTCAAGTACTGCAAAAATCCAATGCCTGTAATCTCCCCATTCAGGAAATTAAGGCAGAAGGATTGGGAATGGCTGGATGTCAGTCCTAAGTGCCTTAAAAGGGGTTCCCGGCTAGCATGATCTGTACACCTCACTATCCTGCCTTTAAAAGAAAGAAAAGGGAAAAAAACAAAAGTTGACAGAAAAATTACAATATTATGCAGTTCATTAGGAAGGCTTTAGTGATAATTAAGTAATGCTTGCCTTCATAAAAACAATTTTTAATATACACAATACAATTAATTATATCTTATCTACAGAGATTTTAAAGAGGCGATTTTAAATAAAATGGAAGTTATTCCAAGCAGAGATAATTCTGCAAAAATACTTATTTTTAGACACAATTACTATATTTTTAAACTTCAGCTTGAATTACATATTAAAATCAAGTCCTTTTAAAAGTGAAATAACAGAAATACTATTTAGAAGATAAAGGAATAACTTATATTCCTTGTACTAGAAAATATTGCTGTAAGGACCTTTGGCAGAAATGTTAAGACTGGGTTTGTATTTCTGTTTCTTATGCATTTTCCATAGATTATTATACATAGAGATTCAGGAAGCATTGCTTGGAGAATGCTTTCCTAGAAATATTTTTGGAACAATAAGAAATTGTCTTTGATTCTTTTTGAAGCTTTTAAACCATGATAGCAATAAATGCTTCCAGTTACAGTCTTCTGTAATATTCTTCACTTTCATTGAGTACAAAATATTGGGCTTCTTATTTTTGTTACATTTCTAATTTCTGCAAACAATGCAATCCTAATAATCCTGTGACCAAGTCTATTAAACTACTAGTATAATGAACAGGATATATGTATCTATATAAAGACTGTATAGCATTTTCAGCATGATAAAAGGAAATGAGAAATCCGGTATCAGAAAGGATAGTTACTTTACAATTATGTCTCAAAACCAATGTCTTGTTTAACACTCCCATGGCAGCATCTTTGAAAAAAAAAGTCCTGTTTTTGATATATTTGTGTTAGAAGTTACATATGTCACCATTAGGTCTTACTAAGCAATTTTCTGATTCACTAATTTTCTAATTGGAATATGACAAACGGCAAAAAAATTTCTTTTTTTCTTTAAATACGTAAACAGTGGACATTAATTGCTTACAATTTGAAACATAGATATTCCCAAGATAACAGAATAAGTAAGCCTGCCAGGATGAAGAATGGCTTCTTTGTTTACAGCAGCAGCATTTTTATTTTTTAATTTTATTTTTCTTGGATATTTTATGTATTTACATTTCAAATGTTATCCCCTTTCTTCCCTCTCTCAAAACTCCTTCCCCTGCTTCTGTTAGGATGTTCCCACTCCCATCCACCCAATTCTACCTCAACATCCTAGCATTCCTTCTACATTGGGGAAACAAGCTTTCACAGGGCCAAGGGCTACTCCTATTGATGCTGGATAATGCCATCCTTTGCTATATAAGCGGTTGGAGACACAGGTCTTTCCATGTGTACACATTGGTTGGTGGTTTAGTCCCTGGGAGCTCTGGTGGGGTCGGGTTGATTGATATTGTTGTTCCTGTGGTGTTACAAACCCCTTCAGCTCCGTCAGTCTTTTCGATAACTCCTCCACTGGGGTCTCCGTGCTCAGTACAATTGTTAGCTTCAAGCATTCTCCTCTGTATCAGTAGGCCTCTGCCACAGCCTCTCAGGAGACATCCATAACAGGCTCCTAACAGCAAGTACTTCTTGGCAACAGCAATAATGTTTGAGTTTGGTGGCTGCATATGGGATGGATCCCAAGTCGGGCAGTCTCTGGATGACCTTTTCTTCAGTCCCTGATCTACTCTCTGTCCCTGTATTTTCTCCCATTAGTTTTTTGTTATCCCTTCTAAGAAGAACTGAAGCATCTGTATTTTGATCTTCCTTCTAGAACTTCATGTGATCTGTCAGTTTTTTCTTCAGTTATTCCAAGCTTTTGGGCTAATATGCATTTATCAGTGAGTACATACCATGTGTCTTCTTTTTGTGACTGAGTTACCTCACTCAGGATGATATTTTGGATTTCCATCCACTTGCCTAAGAATTTCATGTAGTCATTGTTTCTAATAGCTGAGTAGTACTTCATTGTGTAAATGTACCACCTTTTCTGTATCTATTCTTCTGTTGAAGGGCATCTGATTTGTTTCCAGCTTCTGGCTACTATACATAAGGCTGCTATGAACATAGTAGAGCATATGTTCTTGTTATATGGTATAGCGTCTTTTGGGTATAACCCAGGAGTGGTATAGCTAGGTCCTCAGGTTGTACTATTGCCAATTTTCGTAGTACCCACTACAATGTTATTCTTCAAAGGTAAAAGTTCTTAAGTGAATAAATCATGAAAACTATTTTACTTAAGTTTCACAGAAATAATTTGAGCCTTATTATTGCAATGAAAAGATATATTATTGAAATTAGAATATTTCATTCCTTCAAATAACTATGCTAACTTGTAGCTCATTTTTTTCCTGTAAAATCATGATATTTTTAAAACCAATACTTCAGAAATTATTGAAAACAAATTTAAATATTCTACTTTGTTTTTTAATTATATTGAATTTGGTTCCCTGGGTTTCTAACCAATCCTCAAGAATATCCAGGATTATAATAGTGAAGAACATAGGGTCGTTATAAATAGATGACATTTTCAACATTTATGTGAGCACAGGGAAAGACACTATGATTAAAGCAAGGTCATGCTGCTTTCTCAAGGAGCTCCAGATTCTTGGAAAACATCAGTCAGTGAGATTACATAGAAAGAAACAAGGCAAAAGAAACCAGAAAGAAAAATAACTCTCATTGAAGAAAAATTGGAAAAGAAGCCCAAACGCATTGGCACCGGGGAAAGTTTCCTGAACTGAACACAAATGGCTTATGCTCCAAGATCAACAATTGACAAATGGGATCTCATAAAATTGCAAAGTTTATGTAAGGAAAAGGATACTGACAATAGGGCAAAACTGCAACCCACAGATGGAAATATCTTTATCAACCCTACATCCTATTAAGGGATAATATCCAAAATATACAAAGAACTCAAGAAATTAGACTCCAGAGAACTCAAAAACCCTATTAAAAAAACAGAGACAGACAGATAGACCAATGGAATAGAATTGAAGACCCAGAAATGAACCCACACACCTATGGTCACTTGATTTTTTGACAAAGGAGCCAAAACCATACAATGGAAAAAAGATAGCATTTTCAGCAAATGGTGCTGGTTCAACTGGAGGGCAACATGTAGAAGAATGCAGATCGATCCATGCTTATCACCCTGTACAAAGCTTAAGTCCAAGTGGATCAAGGACCTCCACATCAAACCAGACACACTCAAACTAATAGAAGAAAAACTAGGGAAGCAACTGGAACACATGGGCACTGGAAAAAATTTCCTGAACAAAACACCAATGGCTTATGCTCTAAGATCAAGAATCGACAAATGGGATCTCATAAAACTGCAAAGCTTCTGTAAGGCAAAGGACACTGTGGTTAGGACAAAACGGCAACCAACAGATTGGGAAAAGATCTTTACCAATCCTACAACAGATAGAGGCCTTATATCCAAAATATACAAAGAACTCAAGAAGTTAGACCTCAGGGAAACAAATAACCCTATTAAAAAATGGGGTTCAGAGCTAAACAAAGAATTCACAGCTGAGGAATGCCGAATGGCTGAGAAACACCTAAAGAAATGTTCAACATCTTTAGTCATAAGGGAAATGCAAATCAAAACAACCCTGAGATTTCACCTCACACCAGTGCGATTGGCTAAGATCAAAAACTCAGGGGGCTGGGGATTTAGCTCAGTGGTAGAGCGCTTACCTAGGAAGCGCAAGGCCCTGGGTTCGGTCCCCAGCTCCGAAAAAAAAAGAACCAAAAAAAAAAAAAAAAAAAAAAAAAAAAAAAAAAAAACTCAGGTGACAGCAGATGCTGGCGAGGATGTGGAGAAAGAGGAACAGTCCTCCATTGTTGATGGGATTGCAGACTGGTAAAACCATTCTGGAAATCAGTCTGGAGGTTCCTCAGAAAATTGGACATTGAACTGCCTGAGGATCCAGCTATACCTCTCTTGGGCATATACCCAAAAGATGCCTCAACATATAAAAGAGACACATGCTCCACTATGTTCATCGCAGCCTTATTTATAATAGCCAGAAACTGGAAAGAACCCAGATGCCCTTCAACAGAGGAATGGATACAGAAAATGTGGTACATCTACACAATGGAATATTACTCAGCTATCAAAAACAACGAGTTTATGAAATTCGTAGGCAAATGGTTGGAACTGGAAAATATCATCCTGAGTGAGCTAACCCAATCACAGAAAGACATACATGGTATGTACTCATTGATAAGTGGCTATTAACCCAAATGCTTGAATTACCCTAGATCCCTAGAACAAACGAAACTCAAGACGGATGATCAAAATGTGAATGCTTCACTCCTTCTTTAAATGAGGAAAAAGAATACCCTTGGCAGGGAAGGGAGAGGCAAAGATTAAAACAGAGACCGAAGGAACACCCATTCAGAGCCTGCCCCACATGTGGCCCATACATATACAGCCACCCAATTAGAGAAGATGGATGAAGCAAAGAAGTGCAGACGGACAGGAGCCGGATGTAGATCGCTCCTGAGAGACACAGCCAGAATACAGCAAATACAGAGGCGAATGCCAGCAGCAAACCACTGAACTGAGAATAGGTCCCCTATTGAAGGAATCAGAGAAAGAACTGGAAGAGCTTGAAGGGGCTCGAGACCCCAAAAGTACAACAATGCCAAGCAACCAGAGCTTCCAGGGACTAAGCCACTACCTAAAGACTATACATGGACTGACCCTGGACTCTGACCCCATAGGTAGCAATGAATATCCTAGTAAGAGCACCAGTGGAAGGGGAAGCCCTGGGTCCTGCTAAGACTGAACCCCCAGTGAACTAGTCTATGGGGGGAGGGCGGCAATGGGGGGAGGGTTGGGAGGGGAACACCCATAAGGAAGGGGAGGGGGGAGGGGGATGTTTGCCCGGAAACCGGGAAAGGGAATAACACTCGAAATGTATATAAGAAATACTCAAGTTAATAAAAAAAAAATTAAAAAAAAATCCAAAAAAAAAATGGGGTAGAGAACTAAAAAAAAAGAATTCTCAAATGAGGAATCCGGAATGAGTGAGAAGCCCCTAAAGAAAAGTTCAACATCTTTCATTATCAGGAAATGCTAGTCAAAACGATCCTGAGATTCTGCCTCACATCAGTCAGAATGGCTAAGATCAAAACTCAGGTGACAGCAGATGCTGGCAGGGATATGGAGAAAGAGGGACAAACCTCTATTGCTGGTGGGATTGCAAGCTGGTACAAACATTCTGCAAATCAGTCTGGTGGTTCCTCAAAAAATTGGAAATAGTTCTACCTGAGGATCCATTATAGCACTCCTGGACATATACTCAAAAGAAGCTCCACCATATAACAAGGACACATGCTCCACTATGTTCATAGCAGCCTTATTTTAAAGGACCCAGAATAATGGATACAGAAAATAGGGTGTATTTACACAATGGCATACTACTGAACTATTAAAAACACTGGCTTTGTGAAATTCTCAGATTAATGGAAAGAACTAGATAATATTATCCTGAATGAGGTAAGCCAATCACAAATAAACACGCATGGTATATACTCACTGATAAGTGAATATTAGCCAAAAGAGCTCAGAATAATCATGATACAGCTCATAGACCATATGAAACCCAAGAAGAAGGAAGATCATACCTAAGTGTGGATGCTAGAGTCCTACTTTGAAGAGGGAAGAAACTCATCTCAAGGGACAGGAGAGAGGGATTTAGAAGGGAGAGAGAGGGAGGGAGGGAAAGGAAGGGAAGGGGATGGGTTAGAAGGGAAGGGACAGAAATAGAAGGGGAAAGAAGGAGGACGGGAGGAGAAAAGAATCCATGATAGGAATACTGGTAGGGGAAGAGAAGATGACCCGAAGACAACTGCACGATATCTGAGATTACAAAAGCATGATTCAAGAAAGAAGCTAATACCAGGTGAGTCCCTCTGTATATTTGCATCCTTGATAAGAATCTTGAATCAGACTTCAAGAACTTTGAAAAATCATTCTATTCTCACCATTCCACAGGAGGTTTAGTAAGAAGGCATTAAAAACAAATAAGGTGTGCTTTGCCTCCAAGGAGCCACACCTCAAGTGAAAACTGATTTTATCTTTCTGCAATCACATGAATTATTAAACTAGGTTGAGATTTTGAGCCCACATATCCTTTCTCCATGCTGGATCTCTGCTTGCCTGGCTTCAACTTGTTCAGATCTTACATATTTGTCAATTCACATGTGCAACTATCCTGTTTTGGCTGTAGTACAGAGGATATAATGTCAATATTTTGAGAGCTTTGGAAAAGTTTCTACAACCTAATCCTGTATTAGGTCCTAACTAAATAAGTGAACAATTAAATAAAGAAATAAAAAAATGAAACATGAAAGAATATACTGCAATATATGAATCTAGATATGAATGTTTAAATATTTAAAAACTTTATGAATATGCTTACAATTTAAAAAATTATGATTTCCAATATTCCAATCTTCAATCTGGAGTATAAATCTCCATCTCTGACTAAGGTAATGGTAAGAGGAGAAAAAATAAATCTACTCATTTTCCTCCTTAGCAACATTATGAGCTCCCTTTTGTTGAGCCCTTACATAATTTTAATTACTTTATATCACCCTCATCAAAACACAAACATTGTCACTTAGGACATTTTTGATTTTATACATCACATTATTAATTACCACTGCTCATCTTTACTCTTATAAAATGTAGACTACTTTAAACATTTCCATGTTTCTTTAACCTTTCTTATCAATCAATCATCAATCAATTAATCAAATTAAGCTTTTTAATCCCCTATTTAGTCAACTAATATATGTCATATTATTAATTATTATTCCTTTTGTATATCTAGTCACTCCCTAGTTTTCTCTAAAGACCTTCTTAACAACATGTAAAAGCCATCATAACACCTTATTCTCTTCAATCCTCGTGAAGCCATTATTCTCTGAGGCTCTCTGCACTTGCCCTCAACAGGGCTTTCTTCATCTGACCCTCACTTTCACATTGTTGACCTCAATATGGAAGAGACGAACCATTCTATGTAACTTTCTACATAATAATTTTTTCTTTAATCTTCCATAATGATATTTTTATAAACACATGTTTCATGTCCTCTATTTGAAGGCACACTAGAAACAAAAGACATTTGTTTTGTTTTCGCTGGTTTTTTGGTTTTAACTAACTCATACAGCACAGGGTTGTAAATGTGCTGTCTATTTAAAGCTATTAGAACCTAATGGCTTACGTACCGGACATTGGAAAATATCAATAGACCTGTATATATTTTAGAAACTTCAAGAATAAAATCTGAATAATAAGTTGAAATAGCAAAATAAAGCAAACATGAAAATGAGATGCTCCATAAAACAAGCACTTACTAATGTGGAGAATCGCAAGCAGTTACTGATTTGGTGCAGTATCTCATGAGTTAAAACATTAATAGGGTGTTTTTCTTTGTTTGTTTGTTTGTTTGTTTGTTTGGTAAGGACAAGAAGTCTTACATTTTTTACATAGTTTTCTAAATTTTATACAGCTTTTTGTATTAATATTTATATAGAAATGTTCTGGAAGCCAATTAGTTATACTCTACATCTCTAAATATTAGAATATGTATTTAGATTAGAATATCTAAACATTAGAAATAACTTGATGGTAAATTTTGTCTCTTGATCATCTGACTTGATTTTATACTAAATATGGTGTCTATGGCTTTCCATAGTGCAGATTTCTTGATCCAAAGTCTTCAAATGCTTACAAACATTGAGTATTCATGGTGAATCTGTACAGATGAGCAAGGACTGGCAGTGGATGTCTACCATCTGTTGATCCAAAGCATGGGTGAGATAAATGTAACGGCACAGGAAATGGAATGCATTATGCAATCAGGTGGCAAGGAGGCAACAATGGTCTGTGCATGCCATCAATGTACATTGTGGGGTAGACAGAATACTGGCAGCCGGTAACCCATAAAATGAATTTGAATAATTTTACCTTTGGAAAGCTTCCAAATTAATATTGCTGGGAAAATAAAATATCCAGCTGGGAACAGCTTGCACTCGCTTCCACTGGAAAGTTAGAACTATAAATTTGGTCACTCCTTTTATTTTTAGATAACAGCATACTTTGTGCTAAATCAAGAGTTTATGCTGAGACTTTCAAAATAGAAATAAAACAATGAAACCACATAAAGATCCTAGGTTTTTTAATTTCAACATGATAAATATGAGATTAGAATAGATAAAAAGAAAAATCCTGATTTAAGATATCCTGTAATAGAGTAAATCAAGCATTTTCTGGAATATTCCATGGTTGAATAATATAGAAGAGAAATAACTGTCTTGGTTTTATAAAATATTTATAGAAATTGATTGATATATGAGACCATATATGCAGACATATATAAAATTAAAAATGTATAAGTTATATTTATTTTAGACTGTATATTTTTAAAGTAAATTATCTTAAGATTTTTATCTCATAAATCGGGTTTAAGGTAATAAAAACATAAAAGGAAAAAATGGTAAAGTCATTAAAAGTATATGTCAGGCCCAAGGGAAAAAAGGATATGTTAGCAAAAGACTATTTGAATGCAATTAAGGAGATTAAAATATTATTAATAGAAAAATGTCATCAGTGGTTTCCCAGTAACACCCAGGTAGAATGCCTGCTACAAAGCCATGGCTGATGAGATCCCCTGGGGGCTCACAAAGTAGCATTGTTCTTAACCCTGTCCCCTTCCTTCCATTTTCCAGTCCACAACTCTGCCTACATTGGTGGAGGCCTGCCAGCAACAGGGATAGGTAACCGTGGCTAACCAATTCCATGGCTGCCAAGTCTCACTAAAGCAGTAAGTATACCCTGTTGCCTGCTCTCCTTTTCTCAGACCACAACATTGTATTCCAGGAAATCTACCAGCATCAGGAATTACCGGACAATTGAAGGCCAGGATGAAGACACAATCAACAAAAGGTAGGGTGAAGTGGCAACACTAGAGATCAGCTATCCTACAACATCAAGGCCTGGATATCTTAACATAGCACAAGCACAAGAAAATGATCACAAATCCACTCTAATACATATAATAGAGGCCTTTGAAGAGAAAATAAACAAACCCCTTAAAGAAATGCAGAAAAATTTAGTGTAACAGGAGAATGAAATGAATAAAGCCCTTCAAGGCATGAAAGTAAAAATAGAAGCTAAAAAAGAAATAGAGGGGATTTGGAGATGGAAACCCTAGGAAAGAGAATAGGAACTAAGGACAGAAGAATCACCACAAAAATAGAGGAAATGGGAGAGAGATTCTCAGAGGTAGAAGATACTGTAGTAGAAATCTGTATATTAGTCAAAGAAAATGTTAAATCAAAAAGAATCCTGACACACATACAGGCTATCTGGAACACTAATAAAAAAGACAAGCCTAAAATAAAAATACATGGACTGACCCTGGACTCTGACCTCATAGGTAGCAATGAATATCCTAGTAAGAGCACCAGTGGAAGGAGAAGCCCTGGGTCCTGCTAAGACTGAACCCCCCAGTGAACTAGACTGGTGGGGGGAGGGCGGCAATGGGGGGAGGGTTGGGAGGGGAACACCCATAAGGAAGGGGAGGGGGGAGGGGGATGTTTGCCCGGATACCGGGAAAGGGAATAACACTCGAAATGTATATAAGAAATACTCAAGTTAATAAAAAAAAAAGAAGAAAAAAAAATAGAAGGTAAAGAATATAGCTCCAAACATCAGATAGTATTGTCAACAAAATCATAGAAGAAAATTTCCCAAATAATGCCTATAAACATACAAATTCTTAAAGGGTACTGAGGAACCAAGTTACCATAAATGATGAGAGATGCTATCTTAAATTGAATGTAAACTGTTAATTATATCATTTTATAGTAAGAGTTAAGACTAGATCTCATACAGCTATGTGCTCACAGAATTTTTTGCTTTTGTTTAGGAAACTGTTGAAGTACAGATATAATATGCTGATAAAACCCAAGAAATTATAAGTACATCATAACCAGAAACATATCCAATATTTCAACATTAAAATTATAAAATGTTTGAGGATAGGTAAGTTAGCTGTATTTGAGATATCAAATTCTCAAAAACCAATTGAAAAGAAAATAAACATGTATCAATAATCATTGAGATTATTTATTAACCATGGCACTTAAACATATATTTTTCCTCTTACATGTTAAAGGAACTACCAAAATGAACTTATTGTAGATGTTTTAAACAATTAGTAAGAGAATCAAGCTGATGTTGTGTTTCATACGCTAACACAACGAACAGTCATGTTTAGAGTTCAGGAATGTTTCTATGAATATCAAAAAGCAGCCTCCATTTTTTCTCTCATATGGAAAGCTAGGTTCTCCCTGTACTAGGTAGAATTTATTCACATATGTATGTATATACAATATTTAGAATTTCTGCAATCATGGATAGCTTGCATGATTATAAAGTATCTTCCTATGATCATTGTATATTATACTATTGAGAAACTCCAACCCCTACCTTATGAATAACATAAAATTGGCCAAACCTATTTAATATTTCTCTACTCGGTAGTAAAAGAAAAAATGATGAATTTTTACTGAAGGGAAATACAGCTTTTCTGTTTGTGTAAATGGGTCCCTTTTTCTGGGAGTACATTGCACTGGGATGAATATTTGAAGGAAATTTGTATGAAGCAATTTTATAGGTAATGCCAGCAAGGTCAGTGTCAGCTTAGATTAGCTGCAGCAAGGTGTCTGTCAACCAAATTAGTGCTGCATTGCAGGGAAGTTTAATGTGAATTCTCTGATTCAGGAAGGTTTCCTTCTTGAATCAGCAATTATCCCTACCCTTTTCTTCCTTACAAGGTCAAAAGTGTTGGGCTCTCCCTAGTGGCCTTCTTTCTGCCAGTTGGTTTATATCCTTTTATAGCTGACAAGTAACTTGTCCACTGTATGTGACAGATTATTGATGAATAACAATTCAATTCATTTATAAGGAGGGAACACCTGAAACTTATGTGCATAAAATTTACCACATCTAAAACAGAGGGATTTGAATATACTATTTTATTAATAGTAAAACTGTGATGTCTTATTGAAAGGGAATTTAGGAAGGATCTCAAATTGTGGTTTATTTAAGTAAGTCAATAGTGTGAGAATATATTATAGTAGAAGGAAAAAGTAATACAGATATGTGTGTTGGTGAGTAAATATAACACACAAGTGAATCCTTGTAAAGTCAGCCTCGCTCCAAAAACACGAGGAGAAGGGGAGGGAGGAATAGAAAAGGGAGGTGGGAGGTGAGAGGTTAGGACTGGGAGGAGAGGAAGGAGGGGGCTGTGATCAAGATATAAAATAAATAAATAATCTAACTAAACAACAACAGCAACATTCCACTTAAAATATCCATCAAATGGACCATTTGAGATTATTGCTATCAATATTGATATTGAAAAGATAATTGTATAATAATGACATGAAAGCAACCTTTATTGGTTGATATATCTTTAGACAAAAGGGTGTGATCAGATTTAGAACTGCAGCCTTGCTCATGATGATCAAAAAAGATGAAAAACTAGACATATTGTTTGGTTTTGGCTGATTTGTCTCAACATAAGAATCTCCAGCAGAACTATTTTTTCAACTGAGCTTTGCCAGAAACTCAGTGGAAATTCTCAGTTCTGTTCTACAGATTAAACCTCTCCCTCCACAACCAGCCTTACATTTATCTCTCCTTGTATATACGGATGGCAAGCAGAAGTCGTTGTTCTTTGCTGTAATGCCTCACCCATTTTATCTTTCACTAATGTCAGACCCAATTATAGGTTGAACTTCCATTTAAGTTTTGTTTTGTGCCATCTAGGAAAGACAAACTGACAAACTCTATGAAAAGTAGCACTTACACGATTCCTCTAAAATAATGTTCACATTTAAAAAAAACTTACATTTTCATTTAAATTGTTGAATAAATCATCTTTTTCATATAGTTTATTGGTACTTGGACTATATATATATATATATATTACCAACCTTTACATTGTGCTCTTTTTATAGCATTAGTTTTGGTAATTGTGTGTGTGTGTGTGTGTGTGTGTGTGTGTGTGTCCATCACATCTAATTTATGCACAAATAAAACTCTAGAGAATATATTCAAGTATACTTACTTTGGGGCAGATTGTAAGTGCAGACTCTATAAGACAAACACATTTGCTCTTGGGAAGACCTGAATGAAGAAACCACAAATAGAGACACTGATCCAGAGATTTGGGATTTGATCACAGTTGTCAGAATAGAGACCTTGGCACTTAGACATTGTTACATCTTCTTGTAGAGACCTCTGCTGTGAACAGTTTACAATGATCTGAGACAAGGAGGAAAGATGATATCCTCGCTAGGGTGTTATGAAGGAATGGCAACCAAGCATGTAGCATGAACCTATTGCCAACGAAAATGCTTCCTTTGTAGAAAATCAGCTCCTCTACCAGGAACATTTGTTTGTTAGAGTGAAAAGTTGTGACTTTTCCCTCGGACTATATCAGCAGAGTGACATGTGACAACAGTAAATGAATTCCTGAAACAGTACCATGGCAAGTTCATGTGGAAAATGTGCAGTACCTCAGAAAATTATAGCAAGCAGAGAGGGACAGCATTATAGGAAAAACATGGTGGAGGTAGTGTTGTGACTCCAAAGTATGAAAGAAATGGAAATAGCTACATTGACTTAATTATGTCCCAGAAGCACACAATGTAGTCTCAAAGGAAATGCTCACTAAGGTAATAAAATGCTTTACCCACTTTGTATTCAACTTGTAGTTTTCTATACTTTCCGTATTTCTGTGAACACTGGTTTTCCTTACGTCAACTTGCTGTGTTCTATGCATGAAAATTGAAATTGTTAAGACAAAATACTGTGGAACTTTTGCCAATTCTTGTTTTAATAATGAACCTAGAATGATTTTGTATGAATGGATATTTATGTTTCTTCAGATATTTAGTAAACTGAGATTATCTGTAGGAAAAACTTTGAAATCTACAGAAATTACCAGAATCACAAAATATATAGTCAATAAATATAATACATAATGGAGCAATAATAATTAAATATCGTGACAATAAAACACACACATATATATATATATACATATATATGTATATGTACATAACTTTATTTATTTTTTTAGGAATTATAAGTAATTTAATAATAATGTTTATAGTACATGGGAAGATTTATGTCGGCATTATACTTTTGGGTATTTTTTTTTTATCATTATTAACTTGAGTATTTCTTATATACATTTCGAGTGTTATTACCTTTCCCGGTATCCGGGCAAACATCCCCCTCCCAACTCCCCTTCCTTATGGGTGTTCCCCTGCCCACCCTCCCCCATTGCCACCCTCCCCCCAACAGTCTAGTTCAGTGGGGGTTCAGTCTTAGTAGGACCCAGGGCTTCCCCTTCCACTGGTGCTCTTACTAGTATATTCATTGCTACCTATGAGGTCAGAATCCTGGGTCAGTCCATGTATAGTCTTTAGGTAGTGGCTTAGTCCCTGGAAGCTCTGGTTGCTTGGCATTGTTATACATATGGGGTCTCAAGCCCCTTCAAGCTCTTCCAGTTCTTTCTCTGATTCCTTCAACGGGGGTCCTATTCTCAGTTCAGTGGTTTGCTGTGTATGTAACTTTAAAATGCAGGCTTTGTGAGTAATTAGAGATTATATCTTTTTTTTTTATTAACTTGAGTATTTCTTATATACATTTCGAGTGTTATTCCCCTTCCCGGTTTCCGGGCAAACATCCACCTCCCCCCTCCCCTTCCTTATGGGTGTTCCCCTCTCCTCCCTCCCCCCATTGCCGCCCTACCCCCCATAGTCTAGTTCACTGGGGGTTCAGTCTTAGCAGGACCCAGGGCTTCCCCTTCCACTGGTGCTCTTACTAGGATATTCATTGCTACCTATGGGGTCAGAGTCCAGGATCAGTCCATGTATAGTCTTTAGGTAGTGGCTTAGTCCCTGGAAGCTCTGGTTGCTTGGCATTGTTGTTCATATGGGGTCTCGAGCCACTTCAAGCTCTTCCAGTTCTTTCTCTGATTCCTTCAACGGGGGTCCTATTCTCAGTTCAGTGGTTTGCTGCTGGCATACGACTCTGTATTTGCTGTATTCTGGCTGTGTCTCTCAGGAGCGATCTACATCCGGCTCCTGTCGGTCTTCACTTCATAGCTTCATCCATCTTGTCTAATTGTGTGGCTGTATATATATGGGCCACATGTGGGGCAGGCTCTGAATGGGTGTTCCTTCAGTCTCTGTTTTAATCTTTGCCTCTCTCTTCCCTGCCAAGGGTATTCTTGTTCCCCTTTTAGAGAAGGAGTGAAGCATTCACATTTTGATCATCTGTCTTGAGTTTCATTTGTTCTAGGCATCTAGGGCAATTCAAGCATTTGGGCTAATAGCCACTTATCAATGAATGCATACCATGTATGTCTTTCTGTATTGGGTTAGCTCACTAAGGATGATATTTTCCAGTTCCAACCATTTGCCTACGAATTTCATAAACTCGTTGTTTTTGATAGTTGAGAAATATTCCATTGTGTAGATGTACCACATTTTCTGTATCCATTCCTCTGTTGAAGGGCATCTGGGTTCTTTCCAGCTTCTGGCTATTATAAATAAGGCTGCGATGAACATAGTGGAGCACGTGTCTCTTTTATATGTTGGGGCATCTTTTGGGTATATGCCCAAGAGAGGTATAGCTGGATCCTCAGGCAGTTCAATGTCCAATTTTCTGAGGAACCTCCAGACTGATTTCCAGAATGGTTGTACCAGTCTGCAACCCCACCAATAATGGAGGAGTGTTCCTCTTTCTCCACATCCTCCCCAGCATCTGCTGTCACCTGAGTTTTTGATCTTAGCCATTCTCACTGGCGTGAGGTGAAATCTCAGGGTTGTTTTGATTTGCATTTCCATTATGACTAAAGGTGTTGAACATTTCTTTAGGTGTTTCTCCGCCATTCGGCACTCCTCAGCTGTGAATTCTTTGTTTAGCTCTGAACCCCATTTTTTAATAGGGTTATTTGTCTCCCTGCGGTCTAACTTCTTGAGTTCTTTGTATATTTTGGATATAAGGCCTCTATCTGTTGTAGGATTGGTAAAGATCTTCTCCCAATCTGTTGGATGCCGTTTTGTCCTAACCACAGTGTCCTTCGCCTTACAGAAGCTTTGCAGTTTTATGAGATCCCATTTGTCGATTCTTGATCTTAGAGCATAAACCATTGGTGTTTTGTTCAGGAAATTTTTTTCCAGTGCCCATGTGTTCCAGATGCTTCCCTAGTTTTTCTTCTATTAGTTTGAGTGTGTCTGGTTTGATGTGAAGGTCCTTGATCCACTTGGACTTAAGCTTTGTACAGGGTGATAAGCATGGATCTATCTGCATTCTTCTACATGTTGACCTCCAATTGAACCAGCACCATTTGCTGAAAATGCTATCTTTTTTACATTGGATTGTTTTGGCTCCTTTGTCAAAAATCAAGTGCCCATAGGTGTGTGGGTTCATTTCTGGGTCTTCAATTCTATTCCATTGGTCTATCTGTTTGTCTCTATACCAATACCATGCAGTTTTTATCACTATTGCTCTGTAATACTGCTTGAGTTCAGGGATAGTGATTCCTCCTGAACTCCTTTTATTGTTGAGGAGAGTTTTAGCTTTCCTGGGTTTTTTTTGTTATTCCAGATGAATTTGCAAATTGTTCTGTCTACCTCTCTGAAGAATTGGATTGATATTTTGATGGGGATTGCATTGAATCTGTAGATTACTTTTGATAAAATGGCCATTTTTGCTATTTTAATCCTGCCAATCCATGAGCATGGGAGATCTTTCCATCTTCTGAGGTCTTCTTCAATTTCTTTCTTCAGTGTCTTGAAGTTCTTATTGTACAAATCTTTTACTTGCTTGGTTAAAGTCACACCGATGTACTTTACATTATTTGGGTCTATTATGAAGGGTGTCGTTTCCCTAATTTCTTTCTCGGCTTGTTTCTCTTTTGTGTAGAGGAAGGCTACTGATTTATTTGAGTTAATTTTATACACAGCCACTTTGCTGAAGTTGTTTATCAGCTTTAGTAGTTCTCTGGTGGAACTTTTGGGATCACTTAAATATACTATCATATCATCTGCAAATAGTGATATTTTGACTTCTTCTTTTCTGATCTGTATCCACTTGACCTCCTTTTGTTGTCTGATTGCTCTGGCTAGGACTTCAAGAACTATATTGAATAAGTAGGGAGAGAGTGGGCAGCCTTGTCTCGTCCCTGGTTTTAGTGCGATTGCTTCAAGTTTCTCTCCATTTAGTTTAATGTTAGCAACTGGTTTGCTGTATATGGCTTTTACTCTGTTTAGGTATGGGCCTTGAATTCCTATTCCTTCCAGGACTTTTATCATGAAGGGGTGTTGAATTTTGTCAAATGCTTTCTCAGCAACTAATGAAATGATCATGTGGTTTTGTTCTTTCAGTTTGTTTATATAATGGATCACGTTGATGGTTTTCCATATATTAACCCATCCCTGCATGCCTGGGATGAAACCTACTTGATCATGGTGGATGATTGTTTTGATGTTCTCTTGGATTTGTTTTGCCAGAATTTTATTGAGTATTTTTGCGTCGATATTCATAAGGGAAATTGGTCTGAAGTTCTCTTTCTTTGTTGGGTCTTTGTGTGGTTTAGGTATAAGAGTAATTGTGGCTTCGTAGAAGGAATTCGGTAGTGTGCCATCTGTTACAATTTTGTGGAATAGTTTGGATAATATTGGTATGAGGTCTTCTATGAAGGTTTGATAGAATTCTGCACTAAACCCGTCTGGACCTGGGCTCTTTTTGGTTGGGAGACCTTTAATGACTGCTTCTATTTCCTTAGGAGTTATGGGGTTGTTTAACTGGTTTATCTGTTCCTGATTTAACTTCGGTACCTGGTATCTGTCTAGGAAATTGTCCATTTCCTGCAGATTTTCAAGTTTTATTGAATTTAGGTTTTTATAGTAAGATCTGATGATTTTTTAATTTCCTCTGAATCTGTAGTTATGTCTCCCTTTTCATTTCTGATTTTGTTAATTTGGACACACTCTCTGTGTCCTCTCATTAGTCTGGCTAAGGGTTTATCTATCTTGTTGATTTTCTCAAAGAACCAACTTTTGGTTCTGTTGAATCTTTCTATGGTCCTTTTTGTTTCTACTTGGTTGATTTCAGCTCTGAGTTTGATTATTTCCTGCCTTCTACTCCTCCTGGGTGTATTTGCTTCTTTTTGTTCTAGAGCTTTTAGGTGTGCTGTCAAGCTGCTGACATATGCTCTTTCCTGTTTCTTTCTGCAGGCACTCAGCGCTATGAGTTTTCCTCTTAGCACAGCTTTCATTGTGTCCCATAAGTTTGGGTATGTTGTACCTTCATTTTCATTAAATTCTAAAAAGTCTTTAATTTCCTTCTTTATTTCTTCCTTGACCAGGTTATCATTGAGTAGAGCATTGTTCAATTTCCACGTATATGTGGGCATTCTTCCCTTATTGTTATTGAAGACCAGTTTTAGGCCGTGGTGGTCCGATAGCACGCATGGGATTATTTCTATCTTTCTGTACCTGTTGAGGCCCGTTTTTTGACCAATTATATGGTCAATTTTGGAGAAAGTGCCATGAGGAGCTGAGAAGAAGGTATATCCTTTTTCTTTAGGATAGAATGTTCTATAAATATCCGTTAAGTCCATTTGGCTCATGACTTCTCTTAGTCTGTCAACATCACTGTTTAATTTCTGTTTCCATGATCTGTCCATTGATGAGAGTGGGGTGTTGAAATCTCCCACTATTATTGTGTGAGGTGCAATGTGTGTTTTGAGCTTTAGTAAGGTTGCTATGACATATGTAGGTGCCCTTGTATTTGGGGCATAGATATTTAGGATTGAGAGTTCATCTTGGTGGATTTTTCCTTTGATGAATATGAAGTGTACTTCCTTATATTTTTTGATGACTTTTTGTTCAAAAATTGATTTTATTTGATATTAGAATGGCTACTCCAGCTTGCTTCTTCTGACCATTTGCTTGGAAAGTTGTTTTCCAGCCTTTCACTCTGAGGTAGTGTCTGTCTTTGTCTCTGAGATGTGTTTCCTGTAGGCAGCAGAATGCAGGGTCCTCGTTGCGTATCCAGTTTGTTAATCTAAGTCTTTTTATTGGGGAGTTGAGGCCATTGATGTTGAGAGATATTAAGGAGTAGTGATTATTGCTTCCTGTTATATTCATATTTGAATGTGAGCTTATGTTTGTGTGCTTTTCTTCTCATTGTTTTGTTGCCAAGACGATTAGTTTCTTGCTTCTTCTAGGGTATAGCTTGCCTCCTTATTTTGGGCTTTACCATTTATTATCCTTTGTAGTGCTGGATATGTAGAAAGATATTGTGTAAATTTGGTTTTGTCATGGAATATATTGGTTTCTCCATCTATGCTAATTGAGAGTTTTGCAGGATACAGCAACATGGGCTGGCATTTGTGTTCTCTTAGGGTCTGTATGACATCAGTCCAGGATCTTCTGGCCTTCATAGTTTCTTGCGAATAGTCTTGTGTGATTCTGATAGGTCTGCCTTTATATGTTACTTGACATTTTTCCCTTACTGCTTTTAATATTCTTTCTTTGTTTTTTCCGTTTGGTGTTTTGAGTATTATGTGTGAGGAGGAGTTATATCTTGAATCCCTAATATCTTCATCATACCCAGGATTTGGGTGCTTGATCTCAGTGTGTAGCATTTTTGTAAGTGTAATGAGCTTTCATGGCTAGTAGAATTGGTTCTCTTGAAGCAGATCATTGAAGGCCATAATATAATCTGCTTCCAATCTTTTCTATGCTTCTAGTCTCTTGCCACATGTGTAGTACTCATGATCTCCCATTCATTCTATGCAATACCTGGATCCCCCAAACCATGATACTGTTCCTTCAATGATGAACTGAGAATCTTTTTCAACTATTGAAAACAAACAAATCTTGTTTTAGCCACTTAAGTTTTCTGTGAAGTATTCCATGACAGAAACGTAAAAATAATGAAGACACTAGTACTTCACCACTTGGACGAATCCCTGATATACAAAACACATTCATACTATTTCTCTGGGAAATTATATATTTAGAACTTGAATACTGGAAACCAAACCCAATCTAAATATACCAAACAATATGACCTTGATACACTACTCAGAATAAAAACATGTTCCACTTATCACCACATTCTATATTACTATAATGGTAGGTACAGTTAAATAAAAATCAGTTGCTTTGCATTTGTATTTTGGATCAGGGTAGAAGTGCTAAGAGATGCAATGGAATTAGTATCATTATTTAAATGTTATCTCTACTAATGTAGAGAATTTAGACTAGAGAGTTGTTATTTAATATTTGATATGTTCAGGTTTTCTTCTCAACAATAGTAATTCTTCCTTCCCATTTCCACTTACGAATAAGTGATCAAAAAGCATCTGAAGGCACCTGACATTGCAGTGAAGATGAGTAACTTTCATTTGTTGTTATGCATTGTTCACTGTGCCTGTGACATCTGTTAGCTGTACATATGAGTTTGATTTTAAGAACCTGCTGTCCTCTTCAGAGTGTGTGCAATGACTTCAATTCTATAAAGTGCTGCATTGTGGAAGTCACAATGGAGGACAAAGAGCTTTAATTATATTCACAAAGACAATGTTTCCACATGGCCTCCACTCATTCTGAAGTCCCTTCTGCCTAGAAGAGCTACAACCCCCTAAGGTTGAGTTGCCTGCAGTGAATATACAGCACAAAATCTTCTTTAGTTTCAAACAGTGTATAATTTGTTGACTGACATTATGTCTTATCAACACTTCTGAATTGCTATTCATCACATGGATATTTGACTTTCTGAGATGATTTGTTTTGCTGAGAATTATAATTGCATATTTTCTCCAGCTTCTGCCAAGTATGTAAACCCAGTCATGCAGCATTATTAAAAAATCTACATCTTATTTTATCACAAACTTTCATCTTAAATTTCTGACAAACCTTGATAATGGATAAACATATGCAGTCACTCGCTGAGCACATAGCAGGAGCTGAGTTAGATGAGACATGGCAGGCCACTTTCCACTCGTAAAATTATATGACTTCACTAATAGCATTTGCCAGAGTCTAGACAAATTAGAATTCCCAAGTAAAGGAAACAAAAGACAGAAAGAAAACGCGTTGACATTGCATGGCAAGGTTACTTGTGGTGACATAAATAGTAACAGATAAAAAAGGAAACCTGATGTTCTTTCCCCGAGTCTTTGATTGAATACTTGACCACAATCCATTTAGATGATCAATTAAATGATTCCAGTCAGATATGGGATATTATAGGTGTCTGTGTGAAATGTAACTTTACACATTACATACTTTTGCCTTTTGCTATCACTGGTGTAAATAATAAAATGTCCGTTTCTTATTTTAAGTCATTAGATATAAAGTTTGTATTCAGCTTTGTGTATTTATAAAATATTCCATAACAGGTTGAGATTTCTCTTATCATCCCCTAAATATCAGTTTTTAAATGAAAATATCATTTACCCAATGTAGAATAGATTCCTTCCTTCTTTTCTTCTTTCCTTTTAAAATATTTATTTATTTACTTTATGTATATAAGCATTTTATCTGCATGTACACTAAATATCAGATGAGGGCATTAGATCATATCATAAATGGTTATGAGTCACCTTGTAGTTGCTGGGGAACTCAGGACAGCTGGAAGAGAAGCCAGTGCTCTCACAGCTGAGCCATCTCACCAGCCCCCAGAACAGAAATTTCAATGGACGAAAATGTCAACTTTTCCCATAAAATTGAGTAAGTAATATATATATATATATATATATATATATATATATATATATATATATATATAAAATAAGCAATAGTCTGTGAAATAAAAATAGCTAAACACTCAGATTGGTAAAACTCACTAGAATATCAGAACATTCTCAAATACCTGTACTAGTTCAGGCTACTATTAAAGTTTATACTTACCTACATTGTAAAAGAATGCTAGAAGCTCAAAGAAACTAAATAAAACACTACTGAATGAAAACAATTCAAGAAAGAAACCAATAAAGAGAATTTGGAAATGATGGAAATGAATGAAAATTTAAACAAGCATACCAAAAGGTATAATAATATATCTTGGAATGAATGTAAGCAATAAAGTGAGTGACATGCACAATAGAAACATTCACATACTCACAACTGAAGGAGATATAAGAAGGTGGAAAGACTTTCTATCCCTGTATATTCCCTAAATTAAAATTGTAAAATTGGCCATTCTACCAAAAGCAAATTACAAATTTAGCACAATTTTTACCAAAAACCCAGTCAACATTTTGACATAAATTGAAAAGAAAATCTTAAATTTGTTATGGAAATACAAAGTTTCACTACAACCAAAATATTTCTGAACAGTAAAAGAATAGTTATAGCATCCCCATCCTAGGTTCTAAATCACATTAAACAGTTATAATAATGAAAACATCATGGAACTGCCACGAGAACAGACTCACTGGTATAGAGTTGAGGACCCAAACACAAGTCCACATTCCTACAACCTGCTGATTACAACAATACCAATGCACATTAAAGATATATAGCATATTGAAGAAGTGGTATTGGTCAAGCTGGATATGCACACAGACACACAGACACACACACACACACACACACACACACACACACACACACACACCTACCAATTCACAGAAACTCAACCTGCAATGCAACCCTTACTTTGAAAATAGTAACTCCAGATGGATCAAGAATACTTGACATCCTGAATCAGACAACAGAAAATGTAGAAGGTATGTTCATGGCACAAGGAGTAGAACCCGGACACAGCATTAAATCCACACTTTTGTTAACCTTACATTAATAAATGGGACAACATGAAACTATAATGCTTTTAATATAGCAAAGGAAACCATCATTAGAGTGAAAAAGCAGCCTGAAAAAATGGGAAGTAATCTTTACAAGCTATATATCTGACAAAATGTTAGCAAAGTGTTAGTAGAGTGTCTACAAAGAACACACAGAAAGTGGAAATACCCAAAAGGAACCAAACTAATTAAAATAGAAGCATGTGACTAAGCGGAGCAAGTTTTTTAAGAGTAAATATTTTTATTGGATATTTTTATTGACATTTCAAATGTTATCTCCTTTCTCCTAACCAACCACCTACCCCTTCCCAACTTTCTGCTCTGATATTCCCCTACCGTGGAGAGAGGGCAAGTCTAGCCTTGGCAGGACCAAGGGTTTCTCCTCCTTTTGGTGCCCAACAAGGCCGTCCTCTGCTACATTTGCTGCTGGAGCCATGGGTCTGGCCATGTGTACTCTTTGGATGGTGGTTTAGTCCCTGGGATCTCTGGTTGGTTGGTATTGTTCTTGTGGGATTACAAACACCTTCAGCTCCTTCAATCCTTTTTCTACTTCTTCCAGTATCACCTCTGTTCTTAGTTCAGTGGTTGGCTGAGAGCATTTGACTCTGTATTTGTCATGCTCTGGCAGAGCCTCCCAGGATGACAGTTCCTGTCATCATGTACTTCTTGGCATCAACAATATTGGCTGGGTTTTGTGGCTGTATGAATATGGGCTGGATCCCCAGGTGGAGCAGTCTCTGGATGGCCTTTCCTTCAGTCTCTGCTCCAAACTTGTTCTCCATATTTCCTCCTATGAATATTTTTGTTCTGCCTTCTAAGAAGTACTGAAGCAATCTTAAAATATTAAATTCAAAAGTCTAAGAACTTTTTTAAAGTTTAATTTTAAGTTTTACTCATTTTATGTCCAGCTCATTGCCCTTCCCAGTTAATCCCTCCCACAATCCTTCCTCTATCCATGCTCCTCTTCTCTGAGTGGGTGAGAATCTCCTGGGAATTCCCTCCACCCCGGCACTTCAAGTGTCCGTGTGGCAAGGTACTTCCTCCACCACTGTGGCCAGACAAGACAGCCCAGCTAGTAGAGATGCTTTTGTTGTAGCCCACATTCCACTTGATCTGGACCCACATGAAGGTCGAGCTGTACATCTGCTTCAAATGAATGGGGAGGCCTATGTCTAGCCCATGTATGCTCTTTGGTTGGTGATTCAGACTCTAGAGCCCCAAGCTTCCAGGTTAGTTGACTCTGTTGATCTTCCTGTGGAGTTCCTATCCCTTTTGGTGTCAAAATCCTTCCTCTTATTCTTCCATGAGAGTCCCCAAACTCTACCCACTGTGTGGCTGTGGGTGTCTGTATCTGTCTGAATCACCTGCTGTGTGGGGCTTCCCTGAGGACAACATGATTGGGTCTGCAAGTATAAGAAAGTATCATTATAATAGAGATTGGTGTTTGCCCATGAGATGGGTCTCAAGTTTTTGTTGACCATTCCCTCAGACACTGCTATATCCCTCGTGCCTACATTTCTTGTGTACAGGATAAATTTTGTGTTGAAATCTTTGTGGGTGGCTGAGAAGCATTTTTTATTAATCGTTTTATTCATTTGCATTTCAAATGATATTCCACTTCACGGTTGGTTTTCCCTCCACACCTCCCTCCATCCCATCCCCCCTTTCCCCTGTCCCATTTGTCTATATAAGGGTTCTCATGACTCTCTTGATCAGTGTTTTAAGTGTTTCTCAGAACAAAGCTCGGGGAGACTAATATTCTGAATGAGGTAACTCAGTGCCAGTAAGATAAATATTCCATGTTTTATCTTTCTCATTTGTACTTATTACCTTTGACTCTTCAGATATGTGGATTTTAGTTAAAATAATTATGGAAATCAGAGAATTAGTGCCATGCTTTACATACATTCATTACATACATATATATGTAATGGAAATAATTCTATTGGGTAACATAGCAAAGTAGAAAAGAGAAGAAAATACAATAAAAATGTTCAACTTAAGATTTTTTAAAAAAACTCATATGGAATAATAATGTTATACACATATAAGTATATTTTCTACATTATATATTATATATACTATATATAGTTGAAAAAATATATATGTATATATAGATATATATATATAATACTCTGTGTGTGGGGGGGTAAGCATGCATATAGAAAGTGTTTAAAGTGAATAATGTCACCTCAGGTGATAAGGACCTTATTAA
This sequence comes from Rattus norvegicus, assembly GCF_021556685.1. NCBI lineage: Eukaryota > Metazoa > Chordata > Mammalia > Rodentia > Muridae > Rattus > Rattus norvegicus. Next base: position 63,746,447 of record NC_141548.1, read on the forward strand.
CATGTGAAACTTTCTGCTCTCATTACAGAATAGCTTTCATACAAAGAAATATTTCTTTGTTATTGAGATGTTTCTTGTATAGAGCAAAATACTGGATATTGTTTACTTATCCAATCTTTTAGCTTATGTCTTTTCACAGGTGGGTTGAGTCCATTAATATTGAGAGATATTAAAAACAGATGACTGTTGTTTCTTGTTATATTAGTTTTTGTAGGTAGTTTTATGTGGTTGTGATTTTCTTCTTTTGGCTTTGCTGTGGGGTACTTAATATCTTTGCTCTGGTATAGGTATCTTTCTTGTATTGAAGTTTTCCTTTTAGTTTCCTGTGTATAGCTGGATTGGTCACTAGATACTGTTTGAATTTGGTTTTGTTCTAGAGTATTTTGGTTTCTCCATCTGTATTGCTTGAGAGTTTTGCTGGGTATAGTAGCCTGGGCTGGCATTTGTATTCTCTTAAAGTCTACATGACCTCTGACGAGGTTCTTTTGGCTTTCACAGTTTCTGTTCAGAAGTCTGGTGTAATTCTGATAGGCCTCCCTTCGTATGTTACTTGGCTCTTTTCCCTTCCAGGTTTTGGCAACAGAAAGCACACATATATGTGGAACCTGAACAACTCTCTACTCAATGGCAATTTGGTCAGGGATGAAATAAAGAAAGAGATTAAAGACTTCTTTAATTTAATGAAAATGTTGACACATCATACCCAAACACAATGAAAGCAATCCTTAAAGGAAAATGCAAAGCACTAAGTACAATGGTAAAGGAATTGAGAACATCTTATATTAGCAACTGAACAGCACACCTGAGAGCTCTAGAACAAAAAGAAGCAAATTCACCAAGGAGGAGTAGAAGTCAGGAAGTAATCAAACTTAGGTCAGAAATCAACCAAATAGAAACAGATAACAAATAGAAAGAATCAGCAAAACAAAAACCTGGTTCTTTGAGAGAATCAACAGGATAGATAAACACCTAGCCAAACGGACTAGAGGGTCCAGAGTCAGTATCCAAATTAACAAAATCAGAAATGAAAAGGTAGCTATACAAACAGAAACAGAAGAGATTCCAAAAAATCATCATATCATAATACAAAAGCCTAGATGAAAACAGAAAAACCTAGATGAAATGGATGGTATCCAGACAGATACCACATACCAAAGTTAAATCAAGAGCAGATAAACTTTCTAAACAGGCCCACATCCCATAATGAAATAGAACTCATTAAAACCCTCCCAACCAAAAGAAGTTCAGGGGCAGATGGATTTAGTTTAGAATTCTACAAGACCTTCAAAGAAGACCAGATACCAATATTCCTCAAACTATTCCATAAAATAGAAACAGAAGGAATACTGTCTAATTAATTCTATGAAGCCACAATTACTCTGATACCTAAACCAAACAAAGACCTACCAAAAAGAGAACTTCAGATCAATCTTACTTATGAATATTGATGCAAAAATATTCAATAAAATTCTTGCAAACTGAATCAAAAAACAGGTTAAAACCATCATTCACCAGGATCAATTTGGCTTCATCCCAGGGATGTAAGGTTGGTTCAATATATCAAATTCTAATAATGTAATCCACTATATAAACAAGCTCAAGTAAAAAAATCATACAATCATCTCCTTAGATGCCAAAAAAGCATTTGAAAAAATACAGTATCCCTTCATGTTAAAAGTATTGGAGAGATGAGGAATTCAAGGCCCATATCTAAACACAATAAAAACAGTTCACTGCAAATCAACGGACAATATAAAATTAAATGGAGAGATACTTGAAGCAACCCCACTAAAATCAGGGACAAAACAAGGATGTCCACTCTCTTCATATCTATTCAATGTACTATTCGAAGTGCTAGCTAGAATACTAAGACAAAAAGGAGATTAAGAAGATACAAATTGGCAAAAAGAATAAAATAAGATAAAATAAAATAGCAATAAACATATCACTGTTTGCAGATATGATCATATATATAAATGACCCCAAAAATTCTACCAGAGAACTTCTCCAGCTGATAAACTTCAGCAAAATGGCCGGATATAAAATTTTCTCAAAAAAATCAATAGCCATTCTTTATACAAATGATAAACAGGCCAAGGAAGAAATTAGGAAAACAATTAGTATGATAATATCTTGAGTCTCTCAAGAAAGAAAGCAAAGAAAATCTCCGAAAATGGAGAGATCTTCCATGCTCATGGATTGGTAGAATTAACATAGTAGAAATGGTCATCCTCCAAAGGCAATCTACAAATTCAATGTTATCCTCACCAAAATCACAGCACAATTCTTCACAGATATGGAAAAAAAACAATTCTCCAATTCATCTACAAATGCAAAAAACCCAGAATAATGAAAACAATTCTTAATAATTCTGGGGAAATCACCATCCCCGACCTCAAGCTCCACTGCAGAGCAATAGTGATAAAATGTGCATGGTATTGGTACAGAGACAGACAGGTTGATCAATGGAATATAACCCAGAAATAAACTCACAGTTAAGTACACATGATCTTTGACAAAGAAGCCAAAAATAAACAATGGCAAAAAGAAAGCATCTTCAATAAATGGGGATGGTCTAACTGGATGTCTGCTTGCTAAGAAATCAAAATACAATGATATTTGTCACCACACACAAAGCTCAAGTCCAAGTGGATCAAGGACCTCAACATAAAACCAGATACAGTGAATCTAATAGAAGAGAAAGTAGGAAAGAACCTTGAAGTCATTGGCACTAGGGGAATTTTACTAAACAGACCTCCAATGGTTCACTCTCTAAGGTTAAGAGTTAATAAATGGGACCCCATGAAACTGGAAAGCCTCTGTAAGGCAAAGGCATAGTCAATAAGAGAAGTCGGCATCCTACAGATTGGGTAAAATCTTCACTAACCCCACATCATATACAATGAACTCAAGAACATAACCACCAAAAACCTAAACAACCCAATCAAAATGGGGTATAGAACTAAACCGATAATTCACAATAGAGGAATCTCGAATGGCTGAGAAGAACCTAAAGAAATGTTCAAAATCCTTAGTGATCAGAGAAATCCAAAGCAAAAGACCCTGAGATTCCACTTTATACCAATCAGAATTGCTAAGATCAAAACTTTACTTCCTATCACAATTTGTCAAGGATGTGGAGATAGAGGAACACTCTTCCCTCATGGTAAGAATTCAAACTGGTACAACCACTCTGAAAATCAATTTGGAGGTTTCTCAGAAAAGTGGAAATAGACCTACATAAAGACCCAGAAATACCACTCTTGGGAATATACCCAACAGATGTCCTGCCAGGCCACAGAAGCACATGTTCCACAATGTTCATAGTAGCATTATTTGTTATAGCCAGAAGCTGGAAACAACCCAAATGCCACTCGATAGAAGAAAGGATACAGAAAATGTGGCTCATTTACACAGTGAAATGAAAGGCTGGACCTCCCAGTGTAGAGGAATGTCAGGGTGGTGAAGTGGGAAGAGGGGTGATTGGGGAGGGGGAACACGCTTTTAGAAGAAGAGAGGGGGATGGGGTAGGGGGCTTAGGGAAAAAAAAACCTAAGACATCCTGAGTTTTGCAGGCAAATGGATAGAACTAGAAAATATCCTTAATGAGGTAACTCAGACACAAAAGAATATGCATGGTATGTTCTCACTAATAAGTCAATATTATAAATAAAATATGTACAGAACACCCAAGATACAGTCCACATAACTCAGAAAGTCCAACAAACCAAAAGACCCAAGTGACAATGCCTCAGTTCCACTTGGGAGGGGGAAGAAAGCAATCACAAGGGGGAAGGAGGGAAGGACATGGGAGGGAAAGGTGGATGGGAGTGGGGGTGGGAGAGGGAAACATGATCTGATATTGGATGAGGGAAAAAGACTTAACCCATGAGGGCCAGCAGAATGAATGGAAACAGGTGACCTTGAGAGGAAGGAGGTTGGGAGGACCATTTAGGATGTACCAGAGACCTGGGAATTGAGAGACTCTCAGGACTCAAAGGGAGGGGGGACCCTAGATGAAGGGCCCTAAAGTAGGGAGAGGGAACTTATTGAACCTACCTCCAACAGAAGGAGAGGGCATCAAGTGAGGGATGGGTTGATATCCCACAGTAAAAGCTCTGTTCCATAATTCTTTCTGTCTGAAAGAAATCCAGGGATGGAAGTAGAGAAGAACCTGAGGAGAAGAGGGTCAAGCAATAGACCCAAATTGGGATTGAGCTCAAGGGGAGGCCTTAAGACCTGACACCATTACTGAAGCTATGGGGTATTCACAAAAAGGGACCTATTTTATATCTGATAGAGGGCTAATATCCAAAATATGCAAAGAAATCAAGAAGTTAGACTCCAGTGAGTCAAATCACCCTATTAAAAATGAGGTACAGAGATAAACAAAACATTCTCAGCTGAGGATTATCGAATGGCCAAAAAGTGCCTAAAGAAATTCTCAACATCCTTAGTCATCAGGGAAATGCAAAACAACCCTGAGATTCCACCTCACACTAGTCAGAATGGCTAATAAAAAAATCTCAGGTGACAGCAGATGCTGGCAAGGATGTGGAGAAAGAGGAACACTCCTGCATTGTTGGTAGAAATGCAAACTGATACAACCACTCTAGAAATCAGTCTGGAGGTTCCTCAGAAAATTGGACATTACACTACCTGAGGACCCAGCTCTACCACTCTTGGGCATATACCCAAAAGATGCTCCAATATACAACAAAGACACATGTTCCATTACGTTCATAGCAGCCTTATTTATAATAGTCAGAAGCTGGAAAGAACCCAGATGCCCTTCAACAGAGGAATGGATTCAAAAAAAGTGGTACATCTACACAATGGAGCACTACTCAGCTATCAAAAACAATGACTTCATGAAATTCATAGGCAAATGGAGTGAACTAGAAAATATCATCCTGAGTGAGGTTACTCAATCACAGAAAAACACACTTGGTATGTACTCATTGATAAGTGGATATTAGCCATAAAGTTCAAATTACCCAAGATGCAATCTACAGAGCACAGGACACTCAAGAAGAAGGATGACCAAAATGCAGATGCTCCCACTCCTTCTTAAAAGGAAGAAAAATAGTCGTAGGAGGGGATATGGAAGCAAAGTTTAGAGCAGCGACTCAAGGAATGGAGATTCACAGCCTGACACACATGTGGCCCATATATATATATATATATATATATATATATATATATATATATATATATATATATATATATATATATACACATACATACATACATACATACATACATACATACATACAGCCACCAAAACTAGATTAAGATTGATGAAGCTAAAAAATGCATGCAGAAAGGGACTGGATATAGATCTCTCCTGAGGGACACATCCAGAGCATGTCCAATACTCTGGACATGTCAATGCTAGCAGCAAACCACCAAACTGAGAATAGGACCTTGTTGTGTGGAATTAGAGGAAGTATTGAGAGAGTTGAAGGAGCTTGCAACCCAATAAAAACAACAATGCCAACCAACCAGAGCTTCCAGTGACTAAACCACTACCCAAAGACTATACATGGAGGGCTCCAACTGCATAGCAGAGAATAGCCTTGTTGGGGCACCAGTGGAAGTGAAAGCTATTGGTCTTGCCATGGTTGGAACCCCAGTGCAGCAGAATATGGGTAAGGGAAATAAAGGGGATATATAGGGGGGATACCTGTATGGGGGCGGGGGAGGTAAGGGAATGGGGGCTTATGGACAAAACCAGGAAGGGGAATAACCTTTGAAATGTAAGTAAAGAAATATATAATAAAAATTAAATAAATAAATAAATAAATAAATAGAATGTGGCAATAAAATGATTTCTGTTGAATTTCTGCTGTATTATAGATCAGCACTTGTTCAGAAGATTCCTCTTGCATAGGATATGAACAAATACTGGCACATGGAGAGATACTACATTGAGAATGAGAGACCTTGTGAAACTCAGCTGAAAAGGGATGTCTCAATTAATTCCCTTTCCTCAGGGATCAGGCAACCATGGAGAAGAGTTAATAGAAGAAGTGAAAAAGCCAGAGGAGAAGAAGGGCATCTAGGAAACTGTGATTTCTAAATAAAGTGGGTCTGAGAAGTGTACAAACTCAAACTGACTGTGTTAGTAAACAGGGCCAACACTGTACAGGGTCTTAGAGCTGAAAGGAGAAGTAGACACATGCCCTTATTCCTAATCCAGAAACCAATTCCAGTTCAGAACAGCTTGGAAATTAAAACATTAGTTTTCTTTTTTTGCCTTTTTTTAATTGGATATTTTCATTTACATTTCAAATGTTATCCCCGTTCTCAGTTTCCTGTCCATAAACTCCATATCTCCTTCACTGTCCCCCTTCTTCTATGAGGGTGCTCCCCCACCCATACCCACCCCTTCCAGCCTCCCTGCCCTGAAGTTCCCTTACAAGAGATTCTCACTGGGGAAACAAATGATTCACAAAGGTACACCTCAAGGCTACAAATAGACGACCAAGCTTGTTATAGTTGTCTCCTGAGAAGCTTGCCAGTGCCTGACAGAGGCAGATACCCATAAACCATTAGACTGAACAATGGGACCCCAATGGAGGAATTAAGGACTGAAGGAACAAAAGGAGTTTCCACGCCCATAGGAAGAACAATCATATCAACCAACCAGATCCCCCAGAGCTCCCAGGGACTAAACCACCAATCAAAGGGTGCACAGATAAAGACCCATGGCTCCAGCCACATATGTATCAGAGGATGGCATCAACAGGAGGACAAGCCCTTGGTCCTGGGATGGCACTTTACCACAGTGAAGGGAAATTCTAGGGCATTGAGGTAGACAACATTTGAAATGCAAATACATATATCCAATAAAAAAAGAAAGAAAACAGACTCAAAGGAATCTGTGGAATGTTGCATATAACATTTTTCTCTTCATTTCTATCTTTAGTTTCCTTATTTTGTCTTGTATTTTTTGTTTTGTTGTTGTTATTGGTTGTTTGGTTAGTATTTATTTTGTTTAACCTTGCAGGTCCTTTAGGTGCATAAATAGGTTTCGTATAGGGATGAATGTATGTCTCTTTATCTCTATGTGTTTCCTATGCCTTTTCTTTTTTTTTAATTTTTTTTAAATTTATTTAATACGTAATAATAATTCTTTGGTTTCCGGGTAAGCATCCCCCTCCCTGCTCCCCTTCCTTATGGGTGTTCCCCTCCCAACCATCCCCCCATTGCCACCCTCCCCCCAACAGTCTAGTTCACTGGGGGTTCAGTCTTAGCAGGACCCAGGGCTTCCCCTTCCACTGGTGCTCTTACTAGGATATTCATTGCTACCTATGAGGTCAGAGTCCAGGGTCACTCCATGTATAGTCTTTAGGTAGTGGCTTAGTCCCTGGAAGCTCTGGTTGCTTGGCATTGTTGTACATATGGGGTCTCGAGCCCCTTCAAGCTCTTCCAGTTCTTTCTCTGATTCCTTCAACGGGGGTCCTATTCTCAGTTTAGTGGTTTGCTGCTGGCATTCACCTCTGTATTTGCTGTATTCTGGCTGTGTCTCTCAGGAGAGATCTACATCCGGCTCCTGTCAGTCTGCACTTCTTTGCTTCATCCATCTTGTCTAATTGGGTGGCTGTATATGTATGGGCCACATGTGGGGCAGGCTCTGAATGGGAGTTCCTTCAGTCTCTGTTTTAATCTTTGCCTCTCTCTTCCCTGCCCAGGGTATTCTTGTTCCCCTTTTAGAGAAGGAGTGAAGCATTCACATTTTGATCATCCGTCTCGAGTTTCATTTGTTCTAGGCATCTAGGGTAATTCAAGCATTTGGGCTAATAGCCACTTATCAGTGAGTGCATACCATGTATGTCTTTCTGTGTTTGGGTTAGCTCACTCAGGATGATGTTTTCCAGTTCCAACCATTTGCCTACGAATTTCATAAAGCCGTTGTTTTTGATAGCTGAGTAATATTCCATTGTGTAGATGTACCACATTTTCTGTATCCATTCCTCTGTTGAAGGGCATCTGGGTTCTTTCCAGCTTCTGGCTATTATAAATAAGGCTGCGATGAACATAGTGGAGCACGTGCCTTTTGTATATGTTGGGGCATCTTTTGGGTATATCCTATGCCTTTTCTTTAGCCTTTTTCCTCCTGTTTATTTTGTTACATTTTAATTTATTTTACTTATTATTTTTTAGATTCATATTCGTTTTCTAATGAGAGACAGAAATGGGGGTGGGAATGTAAATGGGAGGTAAAGTGAGAAGGAACTGGGAAGAGTTAAGGGAGGGGAACCTGTAATTAAAATAGATTTTATAAAAAATGGTTTTTCAATAAAATAAAATTTATATTTACAAAGTACTTTGAAATTTAGTATCAATAGAGTGTGAAGGAGATTTTACATGGTAGTTTTACACTTGTCAGTGGAAAGGCTTAGTGCTACAAAGTTATGGTTGTCAGCATCTGTCTCATTATTGCTTTGTTTTGATGTATGTAAGGAATGTGAAATCTGATTCCCATAATAAGTAGGTAAAAGTCAGAATAATCTTGTTACAGAAATGCCTGTCAATTTTAACAAATTTTGGGGAATATTCCGAAAATTCACTCAAGTGATTTGTAATGAACAGTAAAGTACTCCTTACAAAATTACAAAATATGGCTGCAATTTACTTAAGGTTTATGTAAGTTGTAGTATAACTAAACTATTTATAAAATACAAGCATATGAGATAAAAAATATAAGCACATGAGGGTCATCTAAGTAATCAAATGTAAATATACCCATCTGTGATATTTTCAAAGGAGAAATCTTGGTGAGAATATTACTTACTGCTTATACATGTTCTGGAAGTACCTGCAAAGTACTTAAAGATTAACAGAAATTCAAAATGAAATTAATAATAATTCTTAGTGTAAATAACATTATAACCACACAAAATATCATCAATGCATCATGAAAAAGATGTAGTATTTATAAAAATATATAGCCTTAAAATAAGCATTTTCTTGATGAAACTGAAACATATTTCAATGAACATCAAGTATTTCAAGTAGAAAATGCCCCACTGCAAATAAAATTAAAACAATAACTCATTAACCTGTTGCAGACACAATGCTAACCAAATGTCATTTTACAACTATATATAAAAACTATCATCTATTATCCTAATGAATTCTTTAGTTTTTTTCCAAGAAAGAAAAATGTTTTCTTAGCTTGGAAACAGTGTGATTATATTTTCATAATCTTTATAATATTTTAGACACCTATGTTCTCTATAGCTCTATGTTTCTTCTCCTTAAGAAATCCCTCTGGACCACCGAATGTATGACAGAACTAAAGTGACTCATGTCAATGATGCCTATCAATATCCAATTAGAACTATGCCATCATTTGTTACTTTTGCATCCTGTCAAGACTTTATTTTTAAATATATAAATATAAGTGGCTACCTAGAGTAAATTAATCTTGTTTTCAAAATAATACATTCAGATTCTGGAGTAGATGTTCTAACATGGACACCTCAACTTATAGGTCAGAGAGACTGATCATAATCAGTAAGTGAAAACTGGGTTGCACATTATAGCTACATGACAAGTATACGAATTATTAAAAACTCATTAGCTCGCATCCAGTGTATACTAATCTGCCGCTTGTTCTACATGTAGAGAAGGTGAACTACCACGAACCTGTGACAGTCCCCTCATGGAAAGTATTCACCAGGCATAATAAGCTTACAAACGATCCCTATACTTCCCTGACACTTCCATTAGCACCTGATTTTAGTTTTAAGCCAATGTTTTTTTTAACTGCCCCACTTTACAGGCAATGAATTTTCATAAAAATCTTCATGTGTTTTTATTTTTGTTATACTGGTTACTTTAGACTAATTGGATATTTTACACACACACACACACACACACACACACACACACACACACACACACACACTACTCCTATGACTTTTCTGGTAGAAATGTGGTCTGGGGGCTCCAAGTGTGATTAAATAGAGACAATCAGGATTCCTCAGGTGATGGTGTTTACTGTAAAAGCCCAGTAAACAAAAGTACATGAGAAATTGGATCAATCAGTTGTAGAAGCAGACTAGAGTAAAATTTCATATGCTGTTCATATGCTGCAGTAAAAATCCTAAATAGACTAACATTTTTATTTTTCTGATAGAGATTTTTACATTTAAATCTCAATTGCTTTTAATTATTTAGTTTCATCCATTTTTTCCATTCTTATGCATATATTATCTCTGGCCTTGGACATATCTAGAGTTACTGCTTATTGTAGCTTCTAGGCAGGTTTGGTGGTATTAAGCTCTTCACAGCTGACATTGTGTGCTTCTCATTAGATCCTCCAAACTTCAACGGAATGGGAGACCCTTGGTCCTGTGGAAACTTGATGCCTCAGTGTAGGGGGATGCTAGAATGGTGAGGTAGGATTTGGTGGATGGTCGGAGGTATACCCTCTTAGTGGCAAAGAGGAGGGTGATGAGATGGGGGTTTTGTAGAGGGGGGTGCCATTTGAAATGTAAATAAATAAAATAACCAATAATAAAGAAAAAAGGGAAAGAAAGCAAGAAAGCAAGCAAGTGAAAGAAAGGAAGAAAGAAAGAAAGAAAGAAAGAAAGAAAGAAAGAAGGAAGGAAAACTGCATATTGTGAATTGATGATTGTCCAGTCTGAAACATCTAGTTGATTCAAGTCTTGGTACCCAACCACTGCATAAAACTCTACTTTTGCCAACACTTGGTTTCTTTGAGACCATGTCTGATTTTCTCCATTGACAGGTCAGTTTGCTAGTTTCAGAAAACTAGTATGAGAAATGAGAGGAAGAATTTTCCAGCAGATTCTCTTAAAAAGGGTATTTTAAATAAGAACTGCCTTAAGGCTTCCTGATAGCTATTAGACAAACTATATTTATATACATACATATACATTATGTATAAGTACAAATAAATTATATAGACATACATATAAATACATAAGCATTTAGATATATATGGATTTATCTATTAAATATGTGTATATATATATTAAACACTGAACATTGTCATGGAAATTGTATGGCTGATAATCCAAAACACTACTATTGAGATTTCCTGGGTGCCTGCAGAGATCTTTGCACACTCTGTAGATCTGTTTGTAATGACATTGCTGGTTCATCTGCCCTTTGGAAGTCCCTCAGTGTAGTGTGTGTGGGGTATTATGTAATGCAGGAGTTTTTATAATGTCTCCAGACAATGTGTATCATTTAGCTGTCAGCTAAATATTGATTTAAACCAAAATGAATGTTAGCTGTGATTTTCAAGGACACAAAGGGAAAACTGTAAGAGATTAAAATATGGAAAGTTGCTCATTGTGGAACAGCTCTAAAACTCTGCTGTGCTATCCCAGCACTTAATTATATAGAATTGATTGAATTTCTGATGTGGCACTTTATTGAGTATAGAGAGTCTATTTGAGATATACATGTGTTAAAAAACTATATTAGCCAGTTCCTCAGAAAGACAAATTGTTAGAATATTATTAAATCAAAGTGGTTTGCTGTTCTTCAGATGAACAGATTTATACCTACAACTGAATATTATTTTAGGTTTTATATGTTTTCTAAAATCAAGAAAAAAGTCATTTGTTAAAGTTAAAGCTTTTATTTAAGTGAACGTAATGTGAATTTACTCACAAGTTTATTTTATAACTCAACATCCCTATGATAAGTTATTTAACAGTATAGCATCGCGAATACTTGGGAGAAATGTTCCCTACATTGAAATTATCATGCCACATTAAGATAATCAACTAGTTTTGGGTAAATTGATTCTTTTGAAGAAGACTATGAAAATACTAGAGAGTCAGACAGTGCAACATAGACAAATTTAATTATTGGCTAGGTTTAGATTAAACAGAGAAAAATACTGCTTTTAAAGGTTTTCTTGACTATAAGGATTTTGTCAATTTTGACTTGATAGACAGGATTCATAGGACAAATGTGAACCTATAGCATGGCTTATACAGACAAACATAAGCAAGCAAGCAAACAAATAATAAGAGAGCCTAAGGCAAAGACCTCTCCATGCTGATGCTACCCTGGGCTGCAAAGTGAGAGCCTCTTCTAGAAAACAACAGCAACAAAATACAACTGTCTTAGTTACTATTTTCTTTTTGTTATAAAACAATATGATCAAGGAAAATTTATAAGGAAGCATTTAATTTGTGGCTCACTTACATGTTCAGAGCACTAGTACATCACTATAGGAAGTTGTGTGCCAGGCACTGAGACATGAGGTTAAAACATTATCTGGAAGCTTTACATCCCAATCTACAGAAAACAGGCAGGAAGACAGCAGGAGACTGACATGAAATAGGCCTCTAAAACCTCAATGCTCACACCCAAGAGCATAGCTCCTCTAAGAAATTCCTACCTCCTAATCTTTCCGAAACACTATTGGGAGCCTATGGGTTTTATTCTCATTCAAACTACCACACCAACCAAACCAAGCCTATTTTAATCACTTCAAGAACGAAGTGGCATTGCATTGACACTTATGACTCATAAGTGTGTTTGAGCCAGGCATCATACTGACGAGCAAATATCACTTAATGCTCATGCCCCAAGAAATCACTTCTAGTGTAGTGTAAGGTAGGGTTTTTCTATGTAGCTCAACCTGACCTTGAACTTGAAATGCTCTATTTTCAATAAAAGAGTACTTGGATTTCAAGCATGTATTAAGACTCGAAACCCAGCAACAGAATTTAGTAACAAGTAATTGAATTTCATTTCTATGTGTCAGTATTTTATTTCAAAAATAAAATTTAAAATTGAAATAAAATTGGTTAGAAGAGAAAAACCTAATAATATTAAATGTTTATTCAATTTATTTACCACTGCACTAATGTAAAAATTTCAAAATGTGATTAGGCATATAATGAGATTTAGTAGGAAATGTTGGCTTGGATTTACTGAAAGGTTACTATTGTAATTATTGGAAATGAAGACAACTGACTTTCAACATAATTTTATATGGCTGGTTTTTGTATTTATAGATTTCTTTCAAGTGAAGTAATTGCTAGAAAATCACAGATAATCTCTGTGGTTTTTAAATCAATAGATGATGGCTTATCAGCCAAATCCACTTACTCAAAGCTTTATGAAAATTAAACATAAGTTTTGTTTATTGTAAGTGTATTTCTATTGTTTATTGTTTATTTTATTTATTTACATTTCAAATGTTATTGTCCTTTCCAGTTTCCCCTCCATAAGCCCCCTGCTCCTTCCTCCCTCCCCCCAAGCCTCTATGAGGGTATTCCCTCACCCATCCATCAACTCAGTGGCTTACTTTTTCCCTACACTGGGTTGTAGAGCCTCCACAGCACCAAGAAATTCCCCTCCCACTGATGCCAGATAAGATAATGCTCTGCTACATATGCAGCTGGAGCCATGGGTACCCCTTGTGTATTCATTGGTTGCTGGTTTATTCCCTGGGACTTTTGGGGTGGGGGAATCTGTAGGTATTGTTTTTCTTACTATGAGGATGCAAACCTCTTCAGGAATACTACTCAGCTATTAAAAAGAAAGATTTCATAAAATTTGCAGGAAAATTTTGGAACTTGACAATATAATTCTGAGTGATGTAACCCAGTCTATAATTATTTTTTAAATGATGGCAAGCATGATACCCAAATTGAAAAAATTATCAATATTAAAATTAGAGTTAATACCCTAACTATACATGAAATTTACATATTTTAAAAACTATTATTTATTTTAAGTCTTAACAAATGTTTTTATGAATAGCATTAAATACTGACATCTATGAATATATATTTTTCTTCACTAGCTTATTAAAATCTCTGAGAATAACATAATTTTTACATTCTTATGAACTGAAACACATAAGATATATCCTATATTTTGTGTACAATTTATAAATATTTTCACACAATTTCATATATATATATTTAAATGTTGTTTGTATTTGCAAAAAACTTATGATTTAATTGAAGATATAACATTCTTGCATCTATAAGTTCATGAGATTTAGTAATATATTCTTTATATTTATATCTTCTATTGTTACATACATGATTTTATAGGAATTTTTTTCATCATACTGATCTTCCACTTGCTTGGTTAAAGTCACACCAAGATATTTTATATTATTTGGGGCTATTATGAAGGGTGTTGTTTCCCTAATTTCTTTCTCAGCTTGTTTCTTTTTTGTGTACAGGAAAGCTACTGATTTATTTGAGTTAATTTTATACCCAGACACTTTGCTGAAGGTGTTTATCAGGTTTAGTAGTTCTCTGGTGGAACTTTTGGGATCACTTAAATATACTATCATGTCATCTGCAAATAGTGATATTTTGACTTCTTCCTTTCCAATCTGTATTCCTTTGATTTATTTTTGCTTTGATTGCTCTGGCTAGGATTTTGAGTACTATATTAAACAAGTATGGAGAGAGTGGGCAGCCTTGTCTAGTCCCTGATTTTAGTGTGATGGCTTCAAGCTTCTCTCCATTTACTTTGATTTAGCTACTGGTTTGTAATATATTGCTTTTACTATGTTTAGATATGGTCCTTGAATTCCTGATCTTTCCAGGACTTTTATCATGTTGAATTTTGTCAAATGCTTTCTCAGCATCTAATGAAATGATCATGTGGTTCTTATCTTTGAGTTTGTTAATATAGTCGATTACATTGATGAATTTTCGTATATTAAACTATCTTTAATATACGAATCCCTGGGATGAAGCCTACTTGATCATGATGGATGATCTTTTAGATCTGTTCTTGGATTCAGTTTGCAAGAATTTTATTGAGTATTTTTGCATCAATATTCATAAGGGATATTGGTCTGAAGTTGTCCTTCTTTGTTGGGTCTTTGTGTGGTTTTGGTATGAGAGTAATTGTGGCTTCATAGAAGGAATTTGGTAGTGCTCCATCTGTTTCAATTTTGTGGAATGTTTGGACAGTATTGCTATGAGATCTTCTATGAAGATCTGATAGAATTCTGCGTTGAACTCATCTGGACCTGGACTCTTTTTGTTTGGGAGACTTTTAATAACTGCTTCTATTGCTATAGGAGTTATGGGGTGGTTTAGATGATTTATTTGTCCCTGATTTACCTTTGGTACCTGGTATCTGTCTAGAAAATTGTCCATTTCCTCCAGATTTTCCACTTTTGTTGAATATAGGCTTTTGTAGTAGGATCTGATGAATTTTTGTCATTTCTTCAGATTCTGTCGTTATGTCTCCCTTTTCATTTCTGGTTTTCTTAAATTGGAAACACTCTCTGTGACCTCTGGTTAGTCTGGCTAAGGGTTTATCTATCTTGTTGATTTTCTCAAAGAACCAGCTCCTACTTTTTGTTGATTCTTTGTATAGTTCTTTTCTTTTCTACTTGGTTGATTTCAGCTCTGAGTTTGATTATTCCATGCCTTCTACTTCTTGGGTTTATTTATTTCCTTTTGTTCTAGAGCTTTAAGGTGTGCTGTCAAGCTGCTGACATATGCTCTCTCCTGTTTTCTTTTTGCAGGCACTCGGAGCTATGATTTTTCCCCTTAGTACCGCTATATTGTGCCCCATAAGTTTGGAAAGTTGTTTCTTTATTTTCATTAAATTCCAAGAAGTCTTTACTTTCTTTATTTCTTCCTTGACCTAGTTGTCATTGAGCAGAACATTGTTCAACTTCCATGTACATGTGGTCTTTCTGTCATTATTGTTGTTATTGAAGACCCGTCTTAATGAGTGGTGATCTGATAGGATACATGGGATTATTTCTATCTTTCTGTATCTGTTGAGGCCTATTTTGTCACCAATTGTATGGTCAATTTTGGAGAAGGCTCCATGAGGTGCTGAGAAGAAGTTATATCCTTTTGTATTAGGATGAAATGCTCTATAAATATCTGTTAAATCCAATTGGTTCATAACTTCTGTTAGTTTCTCTATGTCTCTGTTTAATTTCTGTTTCCATGATCTGTCCAGTGATGAGAGTGGGGTATTGAAATTTCCTACTATTATTATGTGAGGTGCAATGTGTGCTTTGAGCGTAGTATGGTCTCTTTTATGAATATTTGCCCTTGCATTTGGAGCATAGATATTTAGGATTGAGAGTTCATCTTGGTGGATTTTCCTTTGATGAATATGAAGTGTCCTTCCTTATCTTTTGTAATGACTCTTCTTTGAAAGTCAATTGTATTTGATATTAGAATGGCAACTCCAGCTTGTTTCTTTGGGCAATTTGCTTGGAAAATTGTTTTCCAGCCATTTACGCTGAGGCACTTTCTCTCTTTGTCTCTGAGGTGTGTTTCCTGCATACAGCAAAATGCTGGGTCCTCTTTAAGCATCCAGTCTGTTAGTCTGTGTATTTTTATTGGGGAATTGAGTCTGTTGATGTTGAGAGATATTAAGGAATAGTGATTGTCACTTCCTGTTATTTTTGTTGTTAGAAATGGAATTATGTTTGTCTCTCTTTTGGTTTCATTGCAAGGAAATTATATTCTTGCTTTCTGTTTGATGTAATTTCTCTCCTTGTGTTGGAGTTTTCCATCTATTACCCTTTGTAGGGCTGGATTTGTAGAAAGATTTTGCAAAATTTGATTTTGTCATGGAATATCTTGGTTTTTCCCTCTATGTTAATTTAAAATTTTGCTGGATACAGTAACTTGGGAAGGCAGTTGTGTTTTCTCTGGGTCTGTATGACATCTGTCCAGGATCTTCTAGTTTTCATAGTTTCTGGTATGAAATCTGGTGTAATTGTTATTGGTCTGCCTTTATATGTCACTTGACATTTTTCCCTTACTTTAATATTCTTTCTTTGTTTTGTGTATTTGGTGTTTAAACTATTATGTGATGGGAGGAATTTCTCTTCTGGTCCAATCTATTTGGAGTTCCATAGGCTTCTTGTATGTTTATGGGCATCTCTTTTTTTTATGTTAGGGAAGTTTTCTTCTATAATTTTGTTGAATATATTTACTGGCCTCTTAAGTTGGGAGTCTTCACTTTCTTCTAGACCTATTATCCTTAGGTTTGATCTTCTCATTGTTTTCTGGATTTCCTGGATATTTTAAACTAGGAGCTTTTTGTGTTTTACATTATTTTTGACAGTTGTGTTGATGTTCTTTATGGTATCTTCTGACCCCGAGATTCTATCTTCTATCTCTTGTATTCTGTTGGTGAGGCTTGTGTCTAAGGCTCTTTGTCTCTTTCTTTGTTTTCCTATATCCAGGATTGTCTCCCTTTGTGCTTTCTTTATTGTTCCTATTTCCATTTTCAATTCAACTGTCTTCCAGCTCTAGGCGTGGGCAGGAATCAAAGGGTCCTGCCCCTGATTGCTTGTGTAGGTCCTTGCTCTCAGAGGGCACAGTTGGCACTATGCGATTCCCTCTTGGGTCTGTACTGTGGGCAGAGGGTATTCTCCTCTGACTTCTCAGGAGTATCCACACTTCTGAGGTTCCAGCTCTCTCCCTCACAGGATTTGCATGCAGGGAGCTGTTTTGCCTGATCAGTTCAGTCCTGGGTGCAGACCAGTACCGCATGTACCAGCGGCTGTCTGTTCCTATATCCCTCTGTCCAGAGGCACTGTGCAGTTTCCCCCTAGACCAGGGATGTGGGTTGAGGTGTGCAGAGGTGGCAGTCTGTCCTTTGGCCTAGGTATGTCTGCATTCCTGTGTGGTCCGCTCTCTTCCCAATGGGATTTGAGTGCAGGGAACTGTGAGAAGGTATCATTTCACTTCCGGGCAGAGCCAGGGACAGGAAGTGCCTGACCCAGAGGACTTCTGCCTCTGTGTATCCTGAATCCACCAGGCAGGTCACTTGGTAGCAATAAAGTGTATCTTACCTCTGCTCTCAGCTGTGGCAGTCATCCTGGAGACTGCAAATGAGTTTTCTTTCACCCCTATGCCTGTCAGTATGAAGACAGCTAGCAGCATAAGCAAAAGAGTTTTGATTTGAACAAGACTGATTACTTCTAATGCTGTTTGGGCATTTCTTCCTCATGCAAACAATAACTATGTTCAGTCTTGTGTCTACACGCTGGTAACTAATCTGTTACTGGTCCTACTTCTTCTATCTTTCATGTATTTTATGTTTGTTAGTAACTAAAAATGTCCTGCATGTCCTTTCTTGAGTACATCCTTGTAGAAGTGAAAAAAGGTGAACAGTGTGGCATGTTTTCCTTTAATTTACATACTTTAAAGTTCATAAATATTAAAACATTCATTTATGCTATCCACAGGTTTCTTTATTTATTCTTTTTTCATATATTACATGACAACCATTGTTTTTCCCCCCTTTTCTATTCTGAGTCCTTCTATCTACCTTACCTTCTTTCTCAGATCTACTTTTTTGTTTCCCTTCAGATTAGGGCAGGTATCCCAGAGATATCAATCAAACATGGCATGTCAATTTGCAATAAGTCTACATGTATCCCTTCATATTAAGGCAGTAATAGGAAACCCAATAGGAGGAAATGGATCCCCAAAGCAGGCCACATAGAGACAGCCCCTCCTCCCACCATTAGGTGTCCCACAAGAACGCCAAGCTATAACCATTACATATATTCAGAGAACCTAGTTTAGACCCATACTTGCTCCCTGATTATTCGTCCAGTCTTTTTTATCGTCTATGATCCTGGGTTAGCTGATTCTGTGTACTTTGTTTTAGTCACTGGTGTCTATAATTCTTCCTCTTCTCTTCTGCAGTATTCCCTGAGCTTCACCTAATGTTTGATTGCGGTCCTCTGCATCTGCTCCCATCTGGTGCTGGATGATACCTATCTATGGCTTTTGTTTTTGTTTTTACTTTTAATTTCTGAAAATTTCCCCTGTTTTGAAATTTATTATTTTATTTTTTACAAACTTTATCCCCTTCCAGGTCTACTGTTTGACTGTTCTGCATTGCATACCTCCTCCCCCATCTCCAAGAGGGATCCCCCATCCCCACCTCCTATTTCTAACCCACCAGACCTCTCCACCCCCAGAGACCCAAATACCATATTGGTTAGGTACATCTGCTCTGACTAGGTGCAGACCCAGCGATCCTCTGCTGTTTATGTGTTATGGGCCTCATATCAGCAGGTGTATGCTGCCTGGTTGGTGGCTCACTGTCTGAGAGATCTCTGGAACCAGGTTAGTTGAGATTGCTGATATTCCTGTAGAGTCACTCTCCTCCTCAGTTTCTTCCAGTTTTTCTCTAATTCAACCACAGGATTCACTACCTTCTGTCCATTGGTTGGGTGTAAATATCTTCATCTGATTCTTTCAGCTCCTTGTTAGGTCTTTCGGAGGGCAGTCATGATAGGCCCCTTTTTATGAGTAATAATGTCCAGTCTTGGGGCCTCAACTTGAGCTGGATCTCAATTTGTGCCTTCTGCTGGACCTTCATTTCCTTAAACTCTTCTCCATTTTTGTCCTTTCTGTTCTTTCAGACAGTTTTTAGAGATAAGGGAAATTCAAATCAAAACAACCCTGTTGGTAAGGATATGGAAAAAAGAGGAAAACCTCTCCCCGATTGCTGATGGAATTGCAAACTGATACAAGCACTCTGGAAATCAATCAGGAGGTTCGACAGAAAATTTGAAATAGATCTACCCAAAGATCAAGCTATACCACTCTTCGGTATATACCCAAAAGATTCCTGACCATGCCATAGGGCATTCGCTTCTCTATGTTTATAGCCACCTTATTTGTGATATCCACTAGCTAGAAACAACCAAGGTATCCCACAACAGAATGATGGATATAGAAAATGTGGCTTATTTTCAAATACTAGTCAGCTATTTAGAACGAGGGGATCATGAGTTTTGCATGCAAATGGATAGAACTAGGAAATATCATCCTAAAAGCTAACTAAAATCTAAAAGTGTAGGTACTCATGAATTAGCGGATATTAGCCTAAAAAGTACAGAATACTCATGATATAATTGACAGCACTCAAGAAGGTTAACAAAACGAAGGGCCCAAGAAAGGATGACGCAAAACTAATGGGGAGGGAGAAGAAAGCAATCACAAGAAGGTTGGGGAGGGACCTGGGTGGAAAAGTAGACAGGGTGGGAAAGAAGGGAACATAATCAGGAATTGGGTGATGGGAACAGGACCAAAGCCCTGAGGGCCAGCAGAAAGAATAAAAACAGGCAACCTTGATAAGTATGAGAGGGGGGCACTCTGTAGAAGGTACCAGAGTCCTGGGAGGTGAGAGACTTAGTGAAGCATCTTAGATGAAATGCCCTACAAGCGAACAAGAAGAGCCCACCTCATGTAGAATAACAGGGTATCAAGTAGAGGGATAGGGTTGCCATCCCAGTCAGAAACACTGATTCTGAATTGTGTCCATGCTATTTTTATTCATTATTTGTTTCCAACTATTTGACTGATAGTCACTGTATGATATCTAGCTATGTGTGATATCTAGTTGCTTCACGTCTTGAAAGTTTAGTACTATATAACTGGTTAAAGTGCTGAGAGGCAATGATTGTTATGTGTCCTTACATGGAATATCTGCATTGCCTCCTCTAAAGTTCAGAGAAGACCACAGAATGGAAAAGAAAGAATGCTAGAGCATAGGATAAGGAGAAATGTGGTAAAAACGTATTATGATATGGGATTAACTGCCATGAATCTTGATTGGTTGTCGATTTCTGTAATGATTTTTGAAGCTGTACCCATAAAATGTCACCAGTATGAATGCCTAAGCATATGTTATACAAGGGCTAGAATAATTGACATACTGATATAGAAGGGAAAAATAATTAGACCTCAATTATTACTACTAGGAAATGGTGAAAGTAGAAGAAATATTCATACCCAGGGAAGAACACAGAAATATCCAAAAACAAATGGTCAGTCCTAAAAAGACATATGAGTAATATTGTACAGATGGGAAATTAGGATATATTTCACATATACATCTGGAAAAACAATTAGTGACAAAAAAAGAGGCTATGGATTTCAAGAGAGGAAAATGGAGTATTTTCGATGGTTTTGGAAGGAGGAAAGGAAAAGGGGATATGAGGTAATAAATATTATAAATTCTCAAAAATAAATGAAAAGTAGTAAAAATAAAGATGATAAAGGTATTCCTGTTTTAACCCCTGAGGTTCTGTGCGAACGCACATATTCTCCAATACCTACACAAACCCACACAAACATGAACACACACACACACACACACACACACAAATACACACATATATATCTAATTTATATATATATAATAGAATTATACAACTCTATTTGAAAGTGTTTAGAATTCTAATATTGGCATATTTAGTGGAAAGGGGATTCAAGTAGATGAATAATACACATGTCTCCTATTTCACAATGTTTTAAAATCTACTGGAAGACATCTTCTTACTATTTGGACCTAGAATAATAAACCTTACCTCTCCCCTCAATGCTCAATAACATGCAGAAAAATAAAAATTATAATATAACAGGTGCTGGCTATAGTTAATACAATATTCTGTCGACATGAATATTATGAGTTGTATGTTTTAAAATTGCAGTTAAATAGTTTCCCTCAGTAAATAGAGGCCAGATTCCTACTGTGTTAAAATGATAGTTTCTGAGAAACAATGAAATACTGCTTAAAAACAACATAAAATTTTCTACGTATACAGCTTAGTTAGCATTTCAGTAGGCAACATGAAAATGCAGGATATAATTGTATACTTTCTGAATATGGAAATACTGAATGACTCCTGTAGAACTAGACATTGAATTCAGGGCAAGGGTCTTCTTATTTTAAAAGTACTTTGCTACTACATACAATTATAGATAGCAGTTTCAAGAAATTTTAAAATAATAAAACTTATTATCATTGTTGATAATATATGCAACCTCAGAATTTTATCAGTCCTAATAATAAACAACATTTATTATCATCCATGAGAAAATTGAAGTTGCTTACAATGATCAGGCGGAATGAATCCTTAGAAGATATGACAATCACTTAAATATTTATGAAACTACTTTCTTACCAAAAATAAGTGCAGAAAATTATTTCAAAAGATATTGGGTTTGCAATGCATGCAAGTTAAGGATCTATTTAAATGAAAGAATTTACTCATTCTTCTGAGCAATGGTATTGATTGTTTTAAACAACAATAACAAGGAACGAAACCTCTAAACAAAAAGGAATTAAGTACTCACTATAAATTAAATGTTGAATGCATAGTTTTTACATATCTCTATTCTGTCTGAATAAAAATCCAGCTAAATTAATTCTAGAATTGTTCTCAAGTATAGCCGTCTTTGCGTGGATAACAAAAATCTAATTACCTTCCTGGTTAGAATGCTTTATTACTGCATATTACATTTAGCCTAGATTTTCAAGTTGCTTTCCCAGATAAATAACATCACTTATCTCCAGTTACTCTTTAAACATTTATAGAAATGGTGCTATTACAGAAGCTGTGAGATACAGCATACAAAATAAGCTATGTGTCATGGCTCTTACCAGAGTGATAAAGATGTGGATATTTAGTAAGATTACTGGAATTTCTCTTCACCTCTTCTGTCTCTTGCCTTTCGTTGACTTATTGGTATGTATTTTCCTCTCTAAATGGAATTTTCCCAGTAGCATCCTTACATTCTTGTTAATGCCAATCCTACATGCGTTCAGGCAAGTCCTGCTTTCAGTAAACAGTTCAGTGATTATGAGCTTAAGGATTAAATTGGACACATGCTTTATGATGGAAATGCATACAAAAGTAAATTACAACTATAAATTCATAGCAATATAACATAACAATGACTGCACTGAGATATTTGAGTGTTTGACACATCATGCACCATTGTCATTGAGGAGATCATTTAAGCTGTATCTGTCAATCTCTCTCCAAAAGTCATTAATTTTTGCCTCATTCTTCACTCTCAAGCATGGATCATTTAAATGAATATGTTGACGATTTCTCATTGTGTTTAAGATATATTTGTATTTTATACTACTATTAAATTCCTTTGCACAAAATGAAGCACCTAGGAAACCTGTGCTTAAGACACTGTAAGGGATAATTCAAACAATTGAAAATTTCTTTTAAAATTGCTACTTAACAATCAACTTAAAATAGGTACCAACTTTTGATCTGAATAAAACGGGTTATAATGGTATTTAAACATTATTTGTTTTAAGAAACAATTTTAGGGATTCTACTAAATGTTATTTAATTATTAATAAAATATCTGCTATATATTATTTAATAATTAATTATTAATTAAATACCTACTAAATATTATTTAATCACATGCCTTTTCAATATGATTACTATTTGTATGCAGTATTAAATTTTCATTATAATAAAAATAATATTTGACTGCTTATCATTTTTAATGTAAAATGCAATATTTCAAAGTAGTAATAGCTCTCTCAACACCACAAGTTTGCAAATATCCCAGCAGATCTGCTCCAGCCAGGGCAAACGGTAAGACCCCTGCTCAAATAACAGCAGCTGGGATCCCCGAGAAGCGCAGCAGATGCAGGACCCCTCCCCTCTGTAAAACCTTATCTCCCTTCTTGTCTGCATATCCACCAGCGCAAATAGTCACTTATGCCTCTCTTACCACTCCACAGTCTGCAGGTCTCCTAGGAGATCTGTTGTAACCCAGGGACACAAGAGACAAGCTCCAGACAAAGATATCCAGGACAGTTTACACCAAAGATAACCAGATGGGATAAGCCAAGCACAAAATCATAAGCAACAAAAGCCAATATACTTTGATACAATCTGAACCTAATTATTCTAACACAGCAAGCCCTGGATATCCCAACATACTTGAAAAGCATGATACACACCTCAAATTTCATCTCATGAAGTGACCTTTTAGGATGATATAAATAAATCACTTAAAGAAATACAGGAAAATACAGTTAAATTGTTAGAAGCCCTTAAAGATGACACAAATAAATGCCTCAAAGAAATACAGGAAAACACAATCAAACAGATTAAGAAATTGAACAAAGTGGTCCAAGACCTTAAAATGGAAGTAGAAACAATTAAAATTATTCCAATAGAGGAAACGCTGGACATGGAAAACCTAGGAAAGAGGTCAGAAGATACAGATTCAAGTATCAACAACAGAATAAAAGAGATAGAAGAGAGAATCTCAGGCATAGAGGATACCTTAGGAGATATTGAGACAATGGTGAAGGAATACAAATCATTAAAACACACACACACACACACACACACACAAAAAACCCTCCCAACCCCAAACATCCATGAAATTGAGGTTACAATGAGAAGTCCAAATCTAAGAATAATAGGAATAGAAAAGAGCAAAGATTCTCAGCTGAATGGAACAGAAAACATCTTCAGCAAAATTAAAGAAGAAAACTTCTCCAACCTGAAGAAAGAGATGGTCATAAACATAGAAGAAACATACCGAACAGCAAATAGATTGGATCAGAAAAGAAAATTCTCCCATCACATAATAGTCAAAACACTAAATGCACAGAAGAAAAAATATAAAAAGCTATTAAGGAAAGAGGCCAAGTAACATATAAAGGCAGACCTATCAGAATTACACCAGACTTAACAGAAAAAACAAAAATATACCGGAGAAATGTTATTCAGATCCCAAGAGAACAAAAATGCCAGCCTAGGCTACTATTCCAAGCAAAGCTCTCAATCATCATAGATGGAGAAACCAAAATATTCCATGACAAAACCAAATATAAATAATGTATATCTACCATAGAGGATAATAGAAGGAAAACTCCAACATACAGAGAGTATTTACACTAAAGAAAACTCACAAAAAAAAAACAACAAAAGAATATAATTACATACACATACTACTGCCTATAACAATAAACATAACAGGGACTAGC